>NC_066582.1:253267011-253347011 GCF_024323335.1 Lathyrus oleraceus | reverse complement strand
AAATTTTAATTTTTATGTAAGACTAAAAATAAATATATGTCTTATAATTAAATGTTTAAAAGAGAGACAAATATTAAAAATACATTAGAATCAAAATAAAAAATAAATCATTTATGATATTTTTTAAAATCATTTAAAGTCACAAAATAAAATCATGTATATCACTTTCAACTTACAAACATAAATTTTTTTTCGTAATTAATTCATATTATTGTCAAATTATTTTATAATAAATTATTATAATATAAATTATATATTCATATTTATAAAATAAATTTTTTTAGCATAATTAAAACTCAATTCAAAATAAACCAAAATTAATTACCAGCCGCGCATCGCCCTGGTCTTAATCTAATTTACTATTAAAAATATTTTCGTGTACACAAAGATGACAAAAGGCTCGCACAGTTTATAGATTGACTGGAACACCAAAATAAAATAGGTAACAATTCATGTCATCTCTTTTTCGTTTAATAGCCAGCTAAATCTTGTTTACATAAGGGAGTAGTTTAAAAGTATAGTCAGCTAAAATTGGGTTTTTCCGAAAATGTCTATACAGAAAAAGTTTGTGATTTGAGAGGACACATTCTAGTTGCAAATTGGGTTTCTTTATAACACCAAGTTATTATAAAAATATTCTTCTAATCCAACAATATCATTCTCAAGCTTTCTTAATACCACTTAAAAAACTCATATGTTATACAGTGCTTCATTAGATGATGACAAGTGTCATTTGTTGCATGTATTAGATTTTATTAGATTTAATTCATATTTAAATTGTATTATTTTCTTAGCCCCTAAGTTTGTTAGAGGGTATTTTAGTATTTTATCCTATTATAGTAACCCTAGTTTTAG
This sequence comes from Lathyrus oleraceus, assembly GCF_024323335.1. Classification (NCBI taxonomy): domain Eukaryota; kingdom Viridiplantae; phylum Streptophyta; class Magnoliopsida; order Fabales; family Fabaceae; genus Lathyrus; species Lathyrus oleraceus. The sequence continues at coordinate 253,346,156 of NC_066582.1, read as the reverse complement.
CTTATAAATAGGGTGTCAATCATTGTAACTTTTAATCCTTTTGTAGCCGTCATTCTCTTAATAGAATATTCATCTTTTATTCTACCTTTGCACCAACAATTGGTATCTAGAGCTCCGGTTCAGATTCATTGGGAAACACGGGAAACACGAGTGAACGTGAGGTCTTGTGTGTTTGATTTTGATTCTTAGATTCGTGTTGAATCTTGAACAAAATCTGATCAGAATTTTAATTCTGTGGGTTGGGAAACACTGTGTGAGAAATCTGAGTGTACTGTGCAAGGTAGAAAGATGAACGGAAACGGCAACATGAACACCAAACTTCCAGTATTTGACGGTAAAAACTGGAATCGTTGGATGATCCAAATGCGTGTACTGTTCGGTGCTCAAGATGTTCTAGATCTTGTCACTGATGGTTATGTTCAGGTAGCAGCAGATGCGACGGATGAACAGAAAAACGCGCAGAAGGAAGTAAGGAAGAAGGATCAGAAAGCATTGTTCTTCATTCATCAATGTGTTGATGTAAATGTGTTTGAGAAGATTGCAGATTCAACGACAGCAAAGGCTGCGTGGGACACACTGGTTAGATGTTATGGTGGTGACGCATCAGTGAAGAAGGTAAAGCTTCAGTCCTTGAGAAAGCAATATGAGAATCTCAACATGAAGAATAATGAGAAAGTTTCTGAATACATCTCCAGAGTGATTCTGATCACTAATGAGATGAAAGCGTGTGGAGAAACTCTTTCTGAAGAAACAATCATGGAGAAGGTATTGAGATCCCTTACTTCTCAATTTGATTATATTGTGGTAGCAATAGAACATTCCAAAGATCTGAGCACCATGAGAATTGAAGAGCTGCAGAGCAGTCTAGAAGCGCAAGAGTTGCGTTTGATTGAGAGAACTTCTGAAAGGGAAGTAGAGCAGCAGGTTCTGAAAGCAACTTCTGATAGGAGGTATCAGAAGCAGTCAGAAGCCAGGAGAAGATCTGATGGTGGTCAGAAGTCAGAAAGCTCAACCTCTGATAGACAAAAGAATGCTCAGAAAGGAAAAGAGAAGTATGACAAGAAGAAAATCCAATGTTACTGCTGTAAGAAGTTTGGTCACTTTGCTAGAGACTGTTGGTCAAACAAGGAGAGAAAATCAGAAGAAGCAAATATAGCCAGAAGTTCTGATGACGAATCTGTGCTATTGATGGCCTCTGAATCTGATAATATGGATCTGATAGACTGGTGGTATATGGACACTGGCTGTTCAAATCATCTTACTGGAAACAAGAAATGGCTGGTTGACTTTGACTCTGAAAAGAGGACAAAGATCAGATGTGCTGATGACAAATATCTTAATGCAGAAGGTATGGGAAATGTCAGAGTGACTCTGAACAATGGGAAAACAGCATTGATTCAGAACGTGTGGTATGTACCTGGCATCAGAAGCAATCTGATGAGTGTGGGACAATTAATTGAGAAAGGTTTTTCAGTTACCATGAAGGACAATCTTCTGAAGCTGTATGACTGCAATCAGAAGTTGATTATGGAGTCAGAACAGGGAAGGAATAGAACATTCAAGGTGAATGTCAGAACTGCAGACTCAGAATGTCTTAGTGCAACAAGTGCTGAGAAGGAGAGTGAGCTGTGGCACAGAAGATTTGGTCATTTGAATTTCAGAAGCTTAAAACATCTGAATTCAAAGAAGTTGGTACATGGAATTCCTGCAATTAAGAAGCCTGAAAAATCATGCAAAGTCTGCATGGAAGGAAAACAACCACGATTGCCATTTGCGTCAGAAACTGCTCCAAGAGCAAAACATGCCTTGGGAGTTGTACATTCTGATGTGTGTGGTCCATTTCCAGTAGCATCGATTGGAGGGAATAAATACTTTGTGTTATTTGTTGATGAATTCACAAGAATGACATGGGTATCCCTTATTAAGTTTAAACACGAGGTGTTTGATGAATTCAAGAAGTTCAGAATGAAGGCTGAGAATCAGAGTGGTCAGAAGTTGAAGATTCTTAGAACTGACGGTGGAGGTGAGTATAACTCCAAAGAGTTCCAGAAGTTCTGTGAGGAGAATGGAATTGAGCATGAGGTTACTGCTCCTTATACCCCTCAACACAATGGTCTTGCTGAAAGAAGAAACCGCACTTTGCTTGATATGGTGAGAAGCATGCTAAAGGAGAAGAAGCTTCCTCAGAAGCTCTGGGGAGAAGCTGTTGCCACCGCAACGTATGTACTCAACCGATGTCCTACGAAGAAGTTGAAGGAAATAGTTCCAATACAGAAGTGGACTGGAGATAAGCAAAGTGTTAGTCATCTGAAGGTGTTTGGTTCTGTTTGCTATAAACATGTTCCAGAAGCCAGAAGACAGAAGCTGGATGATAGAAGCAAAGTGATGATTCTGATAGGGTACCACAGTACAGGTGCATACAAGCTCTATTGTCCAGAAACCAATAAAATTGAATTCAGCAGAGATGTGATTGTGAAGGAATCAGAAGTTTGGAATTGGGATAAGTCTCAATCTGATTCTGATGTTAGAACTTCTGAAGAAAGGTCAGAGTTCAGAATTTCTGAGGTTGGAGTAAACTCTGACGTTGATTCTGACTCTGATAGTGATCCAGAATCTGATGTTCCAGACTCTGATGTTTCAGACTCTGATGATCCAGACTCTGATGATCCAGACTCTGATGACCCAGACTCTGATGGTAATCCAAATTCTGGTGGCAATTCAGACTCTGGAAATATGCCAGAACCTTCAGATGGTCAAAGCTCTGGAGGAAGTCAACCATCTGAAGGTAGAAACTCTGAAGTTGAAGACTCTGAACAAGTTCAGAGACCACAAAGAGTCAGAAACATCCCCAGAAGATATGCAGAATTTGACATGCTGCAAGACACTGAAGTAGACTCTGAAGGAGAAGTTATTCAGTGTGCCATGTTAGTAGACTCTGAACCCATAAGTACAGAAGAGGCTCTTAAGCAGAAGCTCTGGCTGAAGGCCATGAAAGAAGAACTTGATGCTATAGAGAGGAACAAGACTTGGAAGCTAACAGAACTTCCAAAAGACAAGAAAGCCATCAGCGTCAGATGGGTTTTCAAGCAGAAGTTAAAGCCAGATGGTTCAATTGGCAAACATAAAGCAAGGTTGGTAGCCAGAGGATTTCTACAGAAACCTGGGCTGGATTACTCTGAAGTGTTTGCACCTGTAGCAAGACATGAAACAATCAGAATGGTGATTGCAATAGCTGCTAACAGGAATTGGCCTCTGATGCATTTAGATGTAAAATCTGCATTTCTGAACGGTCCATTAGAAGAAGAAGTTTACGTGTCACAACCTCCTGGATTTGTGAAAAAGAATCAGGAAGGGATGGTGTACAGATTATACAAAGCTCTATATGGATTGAAACAAGCGCCCAGAGCTTGGAATAAGAAGATTGATTCTTTTTTCAAGAAGCAAGGCTTTCAGAAATGTGAGATGGAGTACGGTGTCTATGTTCAGCATACTTCTGAAGGAAATATGACTCTGGTATGTTTATATGTTGATGATATACTGCTGACTGGAAGTTCTGAACAGGAGATAGCCAAGTTCAAGAAAGTTCTGATGAATGAATTCGAAATGACTGATCTAGGCAAAATGACATACTTTCTAGGGATGGAGTTCAGATACTCTGAGAAAGGTATTATTTTGCATCAGCTCAAGTATGAATTAGAACTTCTGAAGAGATTTGAATTGAAGAATTGTAAGATTGCTGTCACACCTTCTGATACAAATCAGAAGCTGGACTCTGACTCTGATGGAAAGGATGTGGACGCTACAATCTTCAAACAGTTGGTTGGTTCTCTGAGGTATTTGTGCAATACCAGACCTGATATTTGTTATTCAGTTGGGATGATTAGTAGGTTCATGAGTAAACCTAAGTGGTCCCATTACCAAGCTGCAGTCAGGATTCTGAGGTATATCAAGGGAACTCTGAAGTATGGAGTATTATTTCCCTCTGGAAGAAAGGATGAGTCAGAACTTCTGAGTTATTCAGATTCTGATTGGTGTGGAGACAGAGTTGACAGAAGAAGTACGTCTGGGTACTTATTCAAATTTCTGGGAGGTCCCATTTCTTGGTGTTCCAAGAAGCAACCTGTTGTGGCGCTGTCAACTTGTGAAGCTGAATACATTGCAGGTGCTGTTACTGCATGCCAAGCTGTGTGGATTCTGAATCTATTGCAGGATCTGAAGATTAAAGTAAACAAACCTCTGAAGCTGATGATTGACAACAAGTCTGCAATCAATCTTGCCAGAAACCCAGTGTTGCATGGGAGAAGCAAGCACATTGAGACCAAGTATCATTTTCTGAGACATCAAGTTCAGAGGGGAGTGTTAGAAGTTGTACACTGTAGCACTCAGAAGCAGTTGGCAGATGTTCTGACGAAAGCTATCAAGACTGACCAATTTCTCAGATTAAGGGATGGAATTGGTGTTATAAGTTTTGATGGAATATGAATTAAGGGATGGTATTAGATTTTATTAGATTTAATTCATATTTAAATTGTATTATTTTCTTAGCCCCTAAGTTTGTTAGAGGGTATTTTAGTATTTTATCCTATTATAGTAACCCTAGTTTTAGCTTATAAATAGGGTGTCAATCATTGTAACTTTTAATCCTTTTGTAGCCGTCATTCTCTTAATAGAATATTCATCTTTTATTCTACCTTTGCACCAACAGCATGCATGGTATAGCTTGTATATCGGATTCAAATTCTATTAAATGATACTAGCAATAATGTAATTATTTTATTTTTTGTTATTATTCTCTTTCCATATATGGGATACTTAGTTATTTTGTTGATTATGATACAAGTAAGATCACCCTATATAAATGGTTGCTCTTTGCCATGTATTATCAAGTTCATATAATGAAATATATCATTCACTTATGCGTTCTATTATAATATTAGTATCGTAAAATCTGAAAGAATAATCATCTTTCTTTCTTCTTTCATCTGGACTCCCTCACAACCTTCAACAATGGCGGATCATCAGCAAGATATCACTCCCCCATATCAAATCCTACCAAAAATAATAACCAAACTAGCAAAGACACACACACACACACAAATTCAGCTCTTGATCAAGCTAGCCCATATCACGTTCATCCTGCAGAAAATCCTGGCGCCATCCTTATTTCTCTAATACTCTCCGAACACAACTATGAATCTTTGAGCCGCTATATGAAACAGACACTCTTGAGCAAGAACAAAATCAAATTTGTCAATGGCAAGATCAGTGCACCTAGTGATGATGACCCGTTATTCGATGCATGGGAACATTTTACCAATGTCGTCATTCCATGTATTTCTTCCTCTCTTGCACCAGACATCGCTCAAAGCATGATCTATATCAACAATGATGTTAATCTTTGGACATATCTTGCAAATTGTTTCTCCAAAGGTGATCATTTTTGCATCTCTGATTTGTTATACAGCAAATACACTCTATTCTTCAAGGTGGGGAAGATTGTGACTACATACTTCAATGACTTAAAGACTCTGTGGGAAGATTTCAAATCTTTAAGACCTCTTCCTATATGTATTTGTGGTGTAAGTCTCAATTTCAAGAAACAACGAGAGATGGAGTATGTCATATTTTTCATTAAAGGCTTTAATGACAACTTTACCAATGTCAAGAGTAATATTCTCATGACTAATCCTCTTTCTGATGTTGCCAAAATTTTCTCCTCAGTTCTTCAACAAGAACGATAATTAAACACTCATATCCCTCATGATCCTAGGAAAATCTTATTCAGCAACACCAACAACACATCTAACTTTGGCAAGTTTCAGCAATGGTAAGTCAAGGGTCGTGGCAAGCCAAACTTTCAAGACAAAGGCCTCTAGAATTTCAAAGTTTACTCTTTCTGTGGCAAATTTGGCCATACATTGGATATTTGTTACTTCAAACATGGTTTCCCTTCAGGTTTTAAATTCAAAGACAAAATTTACTCCAACAACAATGTAGACAGTTGTGTGATGATTTAGAACAATATCCACAACCTAATGGTGATTTAGACACAAAGTTAGATCTCACACCTGCCATGTACAATAAGCTTATAGCCTTACTGAGAAAACTGATCATTCTAGCTCATCTGCTCCTCACATTATCTTCAGGTTTGAGTTCTTCTCTGATTCATAATGCTCACACCTCATTAGGTAAGCAATGGATCATTGATACAGGTGCCACAGATCATAATGTTTTTATTTACAACTCTTTTATTCTTACCATTCTATCAAATCTATTATAGTCAAATTGCCTAATGGATCACACTGGTTTTTGATCACCGTTCTTTTAATTGATGCAGATATTAAATTAAGTGAAGATGTAACTCTCTGCAATGTTTTATTTGTCCCTGATTTATATTGTAACCTTATTTCTTCTTACCAATTATCTTCTTCTAATCGATGCAGACTGCTTTTTGATCACCGTTCTTGTGTTATAGAGTCACAACCTTCATTAAGGATGATTAGGCTTGCTAAAGTTTACAATAATTTGTATAATCTCATTCAAGATTCTTCTATTTTTCATGTTTATAATGACCATATTCCCATGAATTCTTATAATTACAATGTGTCCGCTAAGTTTAGTTTATGGCATCATAGTCTTGGACGCCCCTATTACAATGTTATTAATAAAATAAAGCAGATATTCCCTATTGTGTTTGACTCTTCTAATACAATTTGTGATTGTTGTCATTATGCTAAACAAACCAAACTTTCATTTTCTTTAAGTACAATTAAAACTACCTCTTCTTTTGAGCTAATTCACATGGACATTTGGGGTCGCTTTGCACCTTCATCTGTCCATGGTCACTCTTACTTCTTGACTTTTGTAGATTATTACACTAGACATACATGAACCTTCCTAATGAAATCTAAGTAAAAACCTAGATCTCTAATCACATAATGCATTAACTTGGTCCTCACACATTAGCAAGTCAAAATTGATACATGAACCTACCTACTATTCTAAAATCCTCCCAACTAGTTCAAAAAAATTCCCTTATTCAATAAACACACTCCAATGATTTTTCTAAACTATGAAATCAAGTGTAAGAGAATTATTGAGAGGTCGCAAATAATGCCGATTGAAAACTCAAAATATCTTTAGAAAAGGGGATTTGAACATGTCCAAATGGATTAACAAATCTCATAATAAATCACTAACTACAAATTACACTATATTACATTCATAATATTTAAATTTTTGTATTACTTAACAATATTATATTAGGTTAAATATGATTATGATCCTTCTAAATATTTCAAATTTCGTTTTTAATTCCTCAAAATATTTTTCTAGAAAGTATACTTGTCGTTTTTAATTCCTCAAAATATTTTTCTAGAAAGTATACTTGTACATATTCGCAGAAAAATATAATAATTCATAAATTTGCAGGAAAAATCATAGATATACCTATTGAATGAATTTGATGTCAATCCTTATTCTGCAATAAAATGTATTTTATTTATTAAAACACAACAAAATCCTCAAATATGTAGATATAATTCCACTGATAAATTTTGTATTTCAAACACTGACATACCTTTTAAGAATAATATTCTAAAATTAAATATGATTTCAAGATCAAATCACATTCAATATTCCAAAAGCTTTATTATATTATAGAATAAATATCTTTTATATACAATTTCTTTTATGTTCATATATTAACAAATATATAAATAGTCTTAGGGCCAGTTTGTTTTAACTTTTAAAAAATGGATTTTTTCTTTGTATTTTTGAAAATGGATTCTACAAAAATGTTTTTCAAAATATTATAAGTTTTTCTAAATTTGTTTTCTATAAATTAAAAGATTGAATTGTTCATTCTATAACATAAATATACATTATTGAAGATCAAAACATAGTCAAAATCACAATTTTTTCAAAAAGTTGTATTTTAAAAATGATTTTTATGAAAAACTATTTGAAATAGCTTCAAAATTAAGTGATTTTTTAAAAATTTGATATCCAAAAAAGTTTCGATAAAATGATAAAATACCTAAAATAACATTTTAAGAATAACTATTCAAACCAAATTTTCATTTGAAACTTTTATGAAAAGTTTCTTTGTAAATTTTTTTTACACTAAAACTTGTAACACTATAAAAATCATTTTTAAAAGAAGTTAAAACAAACGGGCCCTTAATATGAAAGAAAACTTGATCAATATGAATTGACTATTAGCGAGTAAACAAAATTATTTTTCTCAATGACGAGAAATTGTTTTTATTTTCCTCAAGCACTAAATTGGATCTCTTTGATTCAATTTTTGTTTTAAGACTTGACATGGGTTTTGATTAATACTCTTTTATCGATGTTGTGTTTTTGGTAGTTGAATTACATTATTATAATATTATAAACTGTTTTATATGTGTTTAGCTTATGCACATCTTATGCTTAGTTAGGTTATAATACATTATTTTTCTATTAATAATAGACTAAATTGGATCTCACCATTTTTCTAAGAACATAAATAGATCTTCACTATAAAAAATAAAACTTGACAAACCACAACAAAGTGTTGGAAAACGAAAATATATTTCTTATAAATATATGGTCAATAAAATAAACTTTATAAAACATACTAAATAAATTTTGAGTTAAATGAATTAAAATAATCTAAAATTTTATTGACTGGATTGATTTTATGAATCATTGAAAATTAAATATAAATTAAATTTTATTAAAATAAATTAAAAATACAAGTAAAAAACAATGTATTTCTTATAAAGTTGAATACAAAAAATATGTTCTCAGTAAACCTAAAATTACATTTTTTTCTTCCAATTTTTGAAAATAAATCTTTAATCATATACCAATGTTATTTTCTAATATTAAAACACAATCAAATTCATTTAATTTATTTATTAAAATAAACCATAATTTAACTATAGTCCACTGAATTAAAATAATCTTTAAATATATTGACTAGAATAAATTTTTAGTCATTAAATAAAAATAAAAAATAAATTAAATTAAATTGTACCAAATTAAATAAAAATTAAAACTCATCTATAATTTATATTTTTATTAATATTATTACTGAAATATAATTTCAAATAATATAAATCACAATTAAATTAATTAAAATAAGAAATTAAATTGATGTTTATTAAAATGTGATAGAAGACAAAAAAAACCTTTTAAAAAACTTAACAATAAAATATATAAGTTACAATGGAATCAAAAACATTAAAATAATTAAATTTTAAAATATAGATATATGTTATTATATTCATATAGACGACATTTTTTTAGTTTTGGTAAAATATTTTTAAAAAGTATTAATTCTTGCTATATATTTTTATAATATCTCAAAAGTAAATTAATTTAAATATAATGACTAATATAAATTTAACTATTTGGTTAAATATATTTTTAGTTTAGTTATAGGTTGGGTCTTCCTATTTTACATTATTTACCGGATTAATTTTAAATTTTAAATGTATATAATTTTGGTCTCCTTCTCAAATATTTGCATTGAAATTTGATAAAGGAGTTAAAAAATCCTTTGAAAAACTTTAAAGATCAAATATATATGTTTCATGTTATTAAAAATAATAAATTGCAAAAATGTGAGAAGGGAATCATAATAGTTTTTATTTAAAATACGAGATTAAATTCGTGAATGAGATAAAAGAGGAAAATCAATATTGTAGTGAAGTCAAAAATTGATTTAACCATATGATTAAATTTATATTAGTCCATATGTTTAAATAAATTTACTTTTGAGATGTTATAACAAAATATTTCAAGATTAAATTCTTTTTAAAACTATTTCATGAAAAATCGATTAAATGTCAATTAAGTTACTATGGTGAAATATAACTATATTTTGAATGATAATTTCATTTTTTTTGTTAATTTATAAGTATTAAAAATATCCATTTAGAACAATTTATACTTATCTAATTCAACTAACAGATACCATCTAATCTACCAAAACCACCTAAAAAAGTAATCTTCATAATGAATGAATGATAATTAAAATATGAAATTAAATTGATGTTTATTAAAATGTGATAGAAGACAAAAATAACCTTATAAAAACTTTAACAATAAAATAGATAAGTTACAATTCATTGAAAAATGAATACTTCATCAAATTTCAATGCAAAAATATGAGAAGGAGGCCAAAACTATATGAATTTAAAATTTAAAATTAATCTGATAAATAATGTTAAATAGGAAGACTAAACCTATAACTAAACTAAAAATATATTTAACCAAATAGTTAAATTTATATTAGTCATTATATTTAAATTAATTTACTTTTGAGATATTATAAAATATATAGCAAGAATTAATACTTTTTAAAATTATTATACCAAAATTAGAAAAAAGCCGTCTATAGAAATATAATAAAATATAACTATATTTTCAATAAATTTACTTTTGAGATGTTATAACAAAATATTTCAAGATTAAATTCTTTTTAAAACTATTTCATGAAAAATCGATTAAATGTCAATTAAGTTACTATGGTGAAATATAACTATATTTTGAATGCCAATTTAATATTTTTTTGTTAATTTATAAGTATTAAAAATATAGATTTAGAACAATTTATCCTTATCTAATTCAACTAACAGATACCATCTAATCTACCAAAACCGCCTAAAAAAGTAATCTTCATAATGAATGAATAGAAATTAAAATTAATAATTGTATGGGTTTTTAAATAGCATCTCATAAAACTAATAAGTAATTATTTTTAAGAAATATATGCAAGAGTAAAACAAAATATGTTTAACTAAGTAATAGATTTATATTAATAAAAAAAATTAATTTATTTTCCCAATATATTGTAAAATATACAACAAGATTTGAAAAACATTTTGACCAAAACAATATTTATAGAAAAGTAATATTATTATTATTATTATTATATAAGTAATTATATACTTGGGGTATTTTATCAATTTATTAACATATTCTTTATCAATATATATATCTCCTTACAATTCACGTAAGAAAAACATTCACAAAACACAAACATGAAATTTAACTCACAATTCATCTCCTTCATCTTGCATTTTATTTTTCTTGTCACTTTCTTTTGTCCTATTTACTCTTTAAAAACAAGCAACCACCAAATTGTCAACCAAACTTTACAATTTGAGAAAGAATTTCAGAAGATAAATAAAACAATAAAGGCACAGCTTCAACGAATCAATAAGCCTGCTGTAAAGACAATTCAAGTAAGTTAAAATAAATCTTAAAACACAATTTTTATATTTGGATTTATGTAATTTGTGTTTGTTTTTTCAGAGTCCCCATGGTGATATCATAGATTGTGTTTTGTTTCATAAACAACCAGCTTTTGATCTTCCTCTATTAAAAGGACAAAAATCATCGGTACAATTTTTGTTGTTGTTTTTCTATCAATTTATTTAATGAGAATTTGAAAATAATGTTTCAATTTAAGGAAGCTTTCATATTTTAACTTTATATGCAGGATTCTCAAGCAAAAACAGAAGGGCACAATCAAATAAATAATTCGAGTGTTAACTCTCAATTATGGAGTTTATCAGGTGAATTTTGTCCAAAAGAAACAATACCAATTAGAAGAACAAAGGAAGAAGAAATAAAATACGGAAGAAAAAGCATAAGCTTTCAGGAAAGACTCTATGTATGCAATCACAATAACTCAATCTTTTTCCTCTCAATTTATTTCTTTTCTCTTTTATTTCTAAACTTCATATTTTAATTTCATATACAATGTCACTTCATATTTAAACTAAATCCTTTTTTAAACACTTGACTTAATATTAATTTTTTTTATGACCATACAAAACAGGAAGTAATCACGTATGTAGAAGGAGGTGGCTACCATGGAGCAAAGGGTATCATAAACGTGTGGGCCCCCCGAGTGGAAAATGCAGAAGAATCCAGCTCATCTAAAATTTGGGTTCAATCTCTTACAGCTAAAGAAAGTATTGAAGCTGGTTGGCAGGCATGGTTTTTATGTTCAAGTATTAAACAGTTATATATATATATATATATATATATATAATATATATATATTATATATATATATATATATATATATATATATATATATATTATATATATATATAATCAATCAACTTTAGTTCATATATATTTATGCAGGTATGTCAGAAGAGATATGGGGACAACCGCCCTAGAATATTTACTTATTGGACGGTAAGTAAATTGATATAAGTAAAGGATGTGGAAGGTATAGAAAATTTATGGAGATCAAATTGATAATATTAATAAGAATTGCAGGTGGATGCTTATAAAGCAACTGGATGTTACAATTTACAATGTCCTGGTTTTGTTCAAACTAGCAGAAAAGTTGTGCTTGGAACTCCAGTTGGCCCGGTGTCGATAATAGGCGGAGACCAATATGATTTTAACTTAAAGATAGAGCAGGTAATAATTTATGGATAACTATGTTAATTATTTTAAAGGTTGTGATTGAATGTTTACTTTTATTTGTTTATTTTTGTGTGTGAAGGATCAAAAGGATCAGCGTTGGTGGCTTGAATATGCAGCTGGAAATGAAAATTATGAAAGAGTTGGTTATTGGCCATTCTCTCTATTCAAAGAATTAAAAGATGAAGCAAATTTAATTCAGTTTGGTGGAGAAGTTGTGGATTTAAACCCAACAGGGGATCATACTTCCACGTACATGGGTAGTGGACAATTTGCTCAACAAGCTTTGGGAAGGGCTGCATTTATTAGGAATATGAAAGTTGCAGTTACTCCCAACACCTATATTGACCTTCCAGATCCTGAATATTTAGAAGAAAAACCAGATTGTTATAGCATAAAAGGAGGTTTTGATAAAGTGTATGAGTCATATATATTTTTTGGTGGACCAGGTAGGAGTCAGAAATGTCCATAAAAGAATATACAATAAAATGAAAAGGAATAAGAAACAAACAGCGAAAAATATATCTTTTTAATTTCTTTTGGCAAGTCTTGATGAGTGTTTCATCCATATGTTTCATTTCATCGTACTTTATTGTTCAACCTCTAATATCTCTACACATTTGATATAGGCGATGTCTACTCACTACAAAAAAAAATTGGGCTCCAACCACATGATATAACCACGTCGTTAAAAATTGACATGAGAATCATGTCTCAACACTTTAAAATAATAAAAAATGAAATTCAGTTTTTCACATGAGTGTAATTTAAAAAATTTGAAAACTTCGTGGTAACGTGCAAAACATGTCAATACCCAATATTAAAATAATAAAAAAAATGAAAAACAGCTTTTTACTTGTGGGGAATTTTAAAATTTTCAAAAAAATTGTTATGACGTATATTTCACGTCGCTAATAAAATTTTAAAAATTAAAAAATTTGAGTGGAAAATATTATCGATGGAATTGATTGAGGTGCAGACACTCTGATACGCTTTCACGTAGTGACATGTAAATCACATCGCTAAGAAATTTTCCGTATATTTATTAATTTGTTTATATAATTTGTGGATTGTTAAAATATATAAGTTTTTTTAAATATTTATTAATTTGTGTTTATAATTATTTTTATTTTTTATAATATATATATATATATTGTCATACCAATCCAAATCGGACCGCACGTATTCCCCATCAATTTCCAAGTCATGGACATAAATCCCACTTATAGCTACCTTTTGGGACGTCCATGGATACATGCTGTTGGGGCAGTGACTTCTACTTTGCATTAGAAAATGAAGTTTGTCGTCGATGACAAGCTCGTCATTGTCTCGGGTGAAGAAGATTTTATCATTAGTCAACTTTCCTCTTTCCGTCATATCGAGGATGATGAAGATGCCTTAGAGACCTCTTTCCAAGCACTTGAAATATCCAATGCCACACTTGCAGAAGTAAAGGATCCTATTGAGAAAACCAGTTTGTCGTTCGCCTCTTTGAATAGTGCAAGGTCAGCAGTTGAAAGTGGAGGTCTTATAGGTTGGGGCAAGTCATCAATGTCAGCGAGAAAAATGATCGTTTTGGTTTGGGGTACAAGCCTTCTGCTAAGGAAGGAGCCCTGGCCCCTGCAAATGACCGCATACGGAGCATACAAGAAGTTTTCTTAAGCACAGGATTTATCCATGGGGATCAAGTTGGTGCAGTTGAAGATGAGACTGAAGATGGAGAAGCATCAAATCTGATATACCGGTGTGAAGCAGCCTTAACAAATTGGGAAGCCGTTGAGATTCCAGAAGTTTTTCCTATGTCAAAGTAATTGTGTTTTCCTTTGTTTTTTGAAAATCCTTAGCTCTGCCCAAGGCTAACGGATCATTTGTAGGGCCACTTTAAATTTCAAAATTATTATGACAAATAAAGAGCATTTTGTTCAAATTCTTATCGTTCATTTATTTGTTTTTCTTTCCTTAAAATGACAATCCTTTCAAAAACTACAAAAATATTTTTAACTCTTTTGCATTTTATTTCCACTTTTCTAAAAAACCATCATTTAAAAAACATGCAGAATAATCAATAAACAGTTGAATTCGATGACCCCACTACTTCCTATAACTTTGAACTCCCCATCTACCAAGCGGAAGAGGATAGTGAGGAAGATTGTGATTTCCCTAAAGAATTGGAAAGGCTGCTCGAGCAGGAGTCAAAGGCCCTTCAACCGCATCAAGAACCAGTGGATACAATCAACCTTGGCACTGAGGAAGAAAAGAAAGAGGTCAAAGTTGGGACTACACTTGGGGCAAGCATCAAAGAAAGATTGATCAAGTTGCTACAAGAATATATAGATGTATTTGCTTAGCCGTATCAGGATATGCCAGGTTTAGATACTGATATTGTTGTCCACAAGCTACCACTACAGCCAGATTACCCGCCAGTGAAGCAGAAGCTCCGAAGAGCAAGACCCGACATGGCTCTAAAGATTTATGACGAGGTGAAACGTCAATTGGATGCCGGTTTTCTAGCAGTTACGGAGTATCCTCAATGGGTAGCTAATATTGTACCAGTACCCAAAAAGGATGGCAAGGTTAGGATGTGTGTTGATTACAGTGATCTAAACAAAGCTAGTCCAAAGGACGATTTTCCCCTGCCACATATTGACACTCTGGTAGACAACACTGCTAAGTTCGCGATCTTCTCCTTTATGGACGGATTCTCGGGTTCTAATCAAATTAAGATGGATCCAGAATACATGGAAAAGACCACATTCATCACCCCTTGGGGAACATTTTGCTACAAGGTAATGACATTTGATCTCAAAAATGTCGGGGCAACTTACCAAAGAGCAATGGTCACTCTTTTCCATGATATGATGCACAAGGAAATTGAGGTTTATGTAGATGATATGATTACAAGATCCCAAAGTGAAGAGGATCATATATATCACTTGCAAAAGCTATTTGAGCGTCTTCGGAAATTTTAACTACGGCTGAATCCTGCTAAATGCACCTTCGGTGTCCGATCAGGAAAGTTGCTTGGTTTCATTGTTAGTCAACGAGGATTGAGGTAGATCTAGACAAGGTTAGAGCAATACAAGAAATGCCTGCTCCATGTTTAGAGAAAGAAGTTAGAGGATTCCTGGGACATTTGAACTATATCTCTAGGTTTATATCTCATATGACTGCTACGTGTGAACCTATATTCAAGTTGCTTAGAAAAGATCAAGCAGTAGAATGGGACTCCAACTGCCAAAGGGATTTTGAGAAGATAGGACAATACCTGCAAGAGCCCCTTGTCGCATCACGCGAAAAACCGGCGGGAAAAGAAAGAACAACAGAGCCGCCACCGTGCGTTATTTATCCCAAAAGAGGGAAAGGAAACGCTCAGAGTAAACCTGGAAAAGACATGGTCTCGCGACCAAAGAGAATGGGTTCGGGAGTCGGTTATGCGAAGGGAAGGTATTAGCACCCCTACGCATCCGTAGTACTCTACGGGATCCACGCACAAAAGGAAGGAAATTGGTTGCTAAACACTGCTCAAATACTCACACACACTGGCTGAAAGAAACGCAAGAGACTGACTGAAACTGACTCGGCAGGATATCGTATCCGGGGCCTACTTAGTCTATCAGGCATAGACATCAGAGTCGAAGTAGTTCGGACTGGGGAAACGACACATGCTCGCTAGGATATCGCATCCTATGCATACGTATCTTCTCGGACGAGAGAAGAATCAGAGCATTCGTAGCTCGGCTGACACGCACACAAACAAACAAGACACACACAGGCAAACGTGGAGCCCGACTGCCAATCACTGGACTTATGTCAGCATCCGAACCTAAAACACACGCAAAGAGGCAAACGTGGAGCCCAAATGCCAATCACTGGACTTACATTGACATCCGAACCTAAACACACACACACTGGAACCCAAATGCCACTCGATGGACTTACATCGGCTTCCAAGCACACAACAACACAACAGGTTGATAGGGAGTCGGGGACTCAGCCTATAACTGTCAAGCACACACACAAAAGAAAAGAAAAGGCGCCCGGAGAGATCAGCTCAATCTCCTGCCTACATACTTCATCTGGTATGAAGATCAGGGCGATGTAGTTCCCCTACAGAGGGATAAAGGACTAGCCTAACCAGATAACAGAGGGAGACACAACTAGGGAGACTATGACTCGAGCCTAGATGTTATCATGCAAATCATCCCTAAGTTAGGGTTTCTAGCTAAATGGCACAAGGGCCAACCTATCCTAAGCATGGCTCACACAGGAAGCAAGCCACACACACTTAACTTGCACAGGAAGCAAGCCAAGCAAAACCTAACTTGCACAGGAAGCAAGTCTAAACTAAACCTAACTTGCACAGGAAGCAAGTCAAACAATCCTAACTTGCACAGGAAGCAAGTCAAACAATCCTACAAGCACAGATAGCACACGCTATACACAAACAAGTGGCTCAAACAAGGGTTAGGTTTTAGTCAAGGGGTCATATCAACCTCAACAAACAAACCTCTGGAATGGGGTGAGTGTTGCTCTTAACCTTGCCATTGAGGGGCTAAGGTGAAGCAGATGAAAGGTGAGTGAAGATAAGACTTCACAGCTCTTATCCCTGGCCTGGGAGAGCTCAAGACAAGAATGTGTGGGTTCAGAAAGTGGGAACCCTTCTACACATTTAAGACTGACTCAACTGTGCGATTGCACAAGATCTTGGGTTTTTATCTGTAATGCATCAACACAGTGGTGTGAGCAAAGCAGATGACACACTGAATAGTGGGGGATAGATTGCATATCCCTACCTTCCACCAATTGCCTCTTCACTTAGGAGGACTTTGACTCTATGCAAGGACAAAATTAAACATCCACAAACATTGCCTCTTAAGGAGGACTTCAGACAGTTGCCTGGCCCAGTAACAGGCCAGGTCTTCCAGACTACATGAAGTAAAAGAGACATACCTCAATGCAAATTGCTTATACAAGCAAAGCAAAGCAAAAGTTCACAAGGAACTAAAAGCAACTAAAGTACCTGAAACAGTCAAGCAGATGTTAGTATACAACTTCAAACAAAGTAAAAGGAAACAGAGGCCAACAGTCAATTAGAGGCACATGGATGTGCAAGGCACAAGGCTTAGGGCATGTGAGCCAAGCCACCTACAAAACACACAAGTTAGTCATGGTATTTAAACAAGCTCAATCAAAAGGATTGGTCTCAATGGCCATTTGATGGGCAACCTGAAAACACAAACTCAAAGGTGAGTAACAGGACCACTAGGGCAAGCCTAGGGTCAAAAGAGATTAAGAAAGTCAAAACAGCAAGGGGTAAGTATCCAAAATCATGTTCAAACAATTAGGAAACAAAACAATTGAGTTCACATTCATATCAATCATCATCATCATTTCATGAACCATTTAGGTCAAAGTATGGCAAACAGAAGCTCATAGAAGTCAACAGCAAGACTTAACTCAAAAGCAATATTAAACATTTCCAAAAATCACCAAATAAATCATGATCAATCACAACCCATAGCATGGTAAGAATGTCAAATTTCATCCCATTTGGACAAGTGGAAGGCAGTCAATGAAAATCAGAAAGTCAAAACCATTTTGAACATGCTCAAAGAAGTCAACCAAACATGCATCAACTTAGAAAAATCATAAGTCAATAATGGTGTATGATAAATGAATGGGACTAAAACCATGGCAAATATGAGTATGTCTAGTTATCACATGTCAAATTTCATGTCCATCCAATAAAGTATGAGAATTTCACAAATGAAATGGGAACATGTGTCACACAAAGTCAACAATTGACTAGGCAGGGGAGAAAATCTCAAACAATTAGGAAATGCCACAAATAACTCCAAGAAAATTCACATGTAAACTAGACATACAAGAGTAGGTTCATGCAAAAAATCAGATCAATTGGAGGTCAAGAAGCATGGTAATGAAAATCATGAAGTTGGACATCAATGGTGTGACACAAATTGTCACACCCTAATTCAAAAAATCATATCTCACAAACCAGCAATGATAAATTCACAAACTCTATACCAAAATCACCATGAGTGTGTCTAGTTTAAGCACAAAAAATTTGGGATCCATTGGATACATTCTCATCATTTCACAAATGTTTTGGCAAAGTGTACAAGAATTGGTCACATGTCACAAACCCTAGCCCCATTTAAAAACCATCCATCAAAAAATTCTGGAAAAATAATGATAAAAAAGTAGAGATCATGATGAACACAACACAAAAAATCCCATTAAATTTGGATTAAAAATGAACAAGTTATGATTTTTGTAAGTTAGGCATGGCAAATGAAACAAACATTACAAAACAAGATGATTAATGGAATAAATAAAGAAACAATGGGGGGTCAACGCCCCGGTCAACGCGCCAACATGGCCAATAGCAGGACGGCATGGCAGCGTTTTTTTTTTAATATATATTTTAGAAGGCGTTAAATAAATGAATTGGCATTGCGCCCCAGTGGTAAAACACTTGGTATTTGAAGCAAAGGTCTGGGGTTCGAATCCCCCTTGCCCTAGGCCCTTTTGGTATTTATTTGAAAACAAGGCAAGGCAATTGCTACAGTAAACACAATGCAGAAAACACATTACAGTAAACATATTGCCCAGTATCATGTGGCAGAAGAAAAAAAAAAAGACACTGCCCAGTATCATGTGGCAGAAGAAAAAAAAAAAGACACTTACAGTAACAATGTATCCATCAAACCCACGTTGAATTTTTTTTTTTTTTTCCAAAATTCAAAAACAAAAACACCAAAATGTTCATCTAAACATGCACATTCATAATCCAACATCAATAATCATTAAACCATGCTAAACAAAGAATATTAAGCAAGAACAAGTTTAGACATCAAAGTTCATTTCACCATATCTCTCTAAATATTCAACCAATCATCACGATTCAAAGAGCAGAGTAACCAGCAAGGCACGCTCTACACAAAGCCTATCATTATTTCAAGAAATGAGATGTTCGAATCCTTACTTGTTTTTGAAGCAAGAAGTGAAACAGTTGTTATTTGGTGGTTTAAGCACAAAACAGTTGTGTTAGAACCCTCCCAATGATGAATGATGCAGATGCTTTGGCTCAGGAATGCGGGAAAATGCTTCAATCATGGACTGTCATGGATGATGTCTCTTATAGCAGCAGGCTTTTGCTTGGTTACAGCTTGGGTTTTGTGCTTGGAATGAGCTAAGTATGTTGTTTGGATGATGTTTAGGCAAGGCAAGGCTTAGTCCCTTTGGAAGCTTTGGAAGATTTTGAGAAAATGGCCAAGAATGAGTTTTTAGCATGAGTGAAGTTCTGTGGTTTTTTCATCCAATATGGCTTGTGTGCCTGCTATTGGAGTTCAAAAATGATAGAAAATCTGCTGCATAAGGCCTGCTGTCATGGTACAAAGCAAGGTGTGGAGGTATGGAGGATATGGTTGTATTTGTCCTTTCATTTTCCAAATTTTAAGCAAGTTAGTATGGCCCTTGTTTTACTGGTTTTTTAAGCTGCAACATGTTCAATTGACAGCAAAATGGCCTTCTAATTTTCTGTTTTGAGAGTACAAGGCAAGGCATGGTGGATGGTATGGACAAGTATGGTGAAATTGTACTTTTCTTACAATTCAAGCAACCAAGCAATGGCCTCATGTACTGCATAATATGAGCTTGTAAACACATTCTAAATGATATTTCTGAGCTGTTCCAATTGGCCAAATGTTAAAAAAATGTTTATATCAAAAAGTCAACTCTTGGTCAAACTTGCATTTAAATGAGAAAAGTCAAAATATGCCATTTTGATTGGTGAAGTTTTGGCTCATGAAATTTATATTTTTGGAAATAGGGGATCAAATGTGACTTGTAGGAAAAAACCCCACCAAAATTGGCCAAACGGTTTGGGAGATATGGCCCTTTGAAGTTCAAGATTTTCTGAAATCGATTCGATCATAACTTGCCAACCACACATGGGAATTGAGAGTCCTAGGACTTTTTGGAAATGGGAGAACAAGATCTTCAACTTTCATGTTGGGCAAAAATTCATTTGAGGCTTGTATCATGATGTAAGTTTGAGGATCAAGACTTTCCATTTATGGCAGGTTTCAGTTACAGGCCCAGTTTCCATTTTGGGAAATTTTTGATCTGGCTTCAAATTCTTCCATGGTGGTGTTTGACATGATATATGAGGCCTATTTGGACATGAATGAGCTCTCACAAACCAATTCCAATCATCAAATCACTGATTAAATGGACAGTTGACCAACAGTTGACTTTTAGGGTTTCTGACTGATTGTGCACTGACTGATGACTTCCAAACCCTAATTCCTTGAGACCTTGACTTCAAATGATGTCCCAAGACATATGAACTCTTGATTAATGAGCATGGTGCCCAAATTCCACAAGAATGGCCACCATCCACTGCTTTGACTGACTGTTGACTTTCTTTGACTTTTGACTGTCTGTGTATGAACTGATGATCTCCAAGCCTTCAACCCTTGACTTGAACACTTCAAATGGACCTCCAAGTCATGTGAACTTGTTGGACAAGCCCTAAGGCCTTAGCCCAATGAGAGTTGTGCTTGCTAGCTTGATTGACTGATCTCCTGACCAGTTTGACCTAATTTCTTGATTGGCTTGCACTTGAGGCAAATGGGACAATGCAATGCTATGCAGTGGACCATGATATGCTATGACCTAATATGAAAATGTATGTACAATGCTAGGTGCAAATTTGAGGTGCTACAGCTGCCCCTATTCAATCAGTTGGGAACCCGAATGGATGAGAGCAACGGCTGTCAGACTTTCAGGGTAAACAGGGATTGAATACCAAGAACCGTAGAATTTGCACAATACAGGGATCCACCAATGGAAACGTCCACTGGGATTTGATTTTTATTACTGGGTATATATATTTTTGGTTTTTGTTTTCAAGGGGTACGATCACATCCAGACATCGCAACGACGATGAATGGGAAAAGAAATCACAACTAGATGCCAACGGGCAACTAGGAAAAACTCGACATTTATCGAAACCAACGGAGAGGTAACCAAACATTAATGAATGAATGGAAGGGATACAACCATACGTCAACGGACGACATGGGAAAAACTCAACGTTTACCAAGACCAACGGAGAGGTAGATCCACATGGGGACAGGTACGACTAGACGTCATAGGACGAATAGGAAAAACTCGACGTTTATCGACACCAACGGAGAGGAGGAAACTCTACTGGAGAGAGTGAACACAACCAAATCATCAACGGATGACCGGGAAAAACTCGACGTTTATCGACACCAACGGAGAGGAGAATACTTCACTTGGGAAGGAGGACACAACCAAATCATCAACGGATGATTGGGAAAAACTCGACGTTTATCGACACCAACGGAGAGGAGAATACTTCACTTGGGAAGGAGGACACAACCAAATCATCAACGGATGATTGGGAAAAACTCGACGTTTATCGACACCAACGGAGAGGAGAATACTTCACTTGGGAAGGAGGACACAACCAAATCATCAACGGATGATTGGGAAAAACTCGACGTTTATCGACACCAACGGAGAGGAGAATACTTCACTTGGGAAGGAGGACACAACCAAATCATCAACGGATGATTGGGAAAAACTCGACGTTTATCGACACTAACGGAGAGGAGAATACTTCACTTGGGAAGGAGGACACAACCAAATCATCAACGGATGATTGGGAAAAACTCGACGTTTATCGACACCAACGGAGAGGAGAATACTTCTTCGGTCTGAACACCGGAAAATTGGCCTTGTGCCATGAGTACATCGACCTGATCGTCGGAAACTCCTTCGGTCTGAATACCGGAAAATTGGCCTTGTGCCATGAGTACATCGACCTGATCGTCGGAAACTCCTTCGGTCTGAATACCGGAAAATTGGCCTTGTGCCATGAGTACATCGACCTGATCGTCGGAAACTCCTTCGGTCTGAATACCGGAAAATTGGCCTTGTGCCATGAGTACATCGACCTGATCGTCGGAAACTCCTTCGGTCTGAATACCGGAAAATTGGCCTTGTGCCATGAGTACATCGACCTGATCGTCGGAAACTCCTTCGGTCTGGATACCGGAAAATTGGCCTTGTGCCATGAGTACATCGACCTGATCGTCGGAAACTCCTTCGGTCTGAATACCGGGAAAATTGGCCTTGTGCCATGAGTACATCGACCTGATCGTCGGAAACTCCTTCGGTCTGGATACCGGAAAATTGGCCTTGTGCCATGAGTACATCGACCTGATCGTCGGAAACTCCTTCGGTCTGAACACCGGGAAATCATAAGTACATATTATCTATAGCCGTCAAAACGTAGATAATACACTCGCATGGAAGATTATCCATAACCGGGTTGTAGGTTGCTAAATGAACAATCGACCGAAAAGAAAGGCATCTGGGTACCAGACTAGGTATGCAAAAGATGACCAATCAAAAGAGGATAAAGTTGCTAACTTGGAGCAAGTATCCAAAAAGAAAGTGAAGACCCAATGGGGACAATACTGCTTGATCAAAGCAAGTATCCAAAGGGGACAAGACCATTAATACCACAAAGAGGGGATTACATCTACCGGTTTGTAGGCAGAAAACCACGGAAAAGTAACCAGTCATCATCGGGATGAGCACAAAGGGTTAATTCCAACAAGGGGAGGAAAGTGGGATTTTACAACTACCAGCTAGTAGGTAGAAAACCACAAAGATAGGACTTACAACTACCGGTTTGGTGGTAGAGGCCAACAAATTCCGCTGAGGATGAAATGAATGAGTGCCGGTTAGTGAGCCACTATTCATTCATGCCCCAGGGCAGCACAATAGACGGTCAACAAGAAGCCAATTTAGGATCGATCCAAAAAGGCAGACTGAATCAAGACTCATCCTAATGAGGAAAGAACTCAATAGGGAAAACCCATCCCATTAGGGAGGGAACGGAAGCAACCGTCATCCACGAGGATGTATCTCAGTGGGGAAATGGCAGGAAAAGATTGACACTTTCTGCTTAAGGGGTAGACTCTACATGGAGAGATCAGACACACCCATATCTGCTTAAGGAAAAAAGACCCAAGCTGGCAAGATGCTAACAATTGGGGAGTAACACTGTTGGGGATATCCGCTCGACTGAGGAATCTCTTGTTGGGAAAACACCAACCTCTCAACCATGCCGATGAACCCAATCCTGAAGCCGATCCAATGGCGCGATGCTAAACTCTTTCCAACGACCCAACCTCGGCTGGTCGCCACGGCCTAGGGCTAATGGATATGCTCGCAATGTTGATGCATGAGTTTTTCCTTGCTTTACACCATGCCCCATGATTATGGAAATGCTATGCACTAATGATGCGATATGCTATGCTTATCTAAATGATGAATGCATAAACACACGTCTCCTTCAGAGACAACACCGGGGAACTCCAGGAACTGTGCTGGGGATCCTATAACCATGTCAACTTCCATCCTGCTGGGGAAAGACAAACTTTTGCTGGGGAAGAACCATCAACACAACCTCTGCTGGGAAGGCAGCTTCAGACTTGGAAAACAGTCACAACTCCGCTGGGGATACAGATATCAGTCTATTACAGAAACCCGTCCAATCCACTGGTAGGATGAACTCTGCTGGAGAAATAAATGCTACTTCACTAGGGACGACCCAACCAGTCCATATGTAGGAGAATCACTGCTGGAGATGTATTTCATGAGACCCGCTCCACTCGGGGAACTTGTTGAGGAAAACCACACCATTCTGCTGAGGAGAACAATCCTTGTGGAGAGAACAACCATAGTGGCGAGAGTAACAACTCTGTCGAGGATGATAGCACGTCATATCATACTGGAGATGAATTCATCACAAAACCAATTGTTGGGGAACACACCAACGGTCTACTGATAAACTCCACTAGGGGACTCCCGGGGAAAATAACTGCCAGGCGCTCAGCGGGGATTCTCAACTGGGGAAATCTGTAAGCATAGGCCTGCTGGGGAGAAGCAATCCTTAGATCTGTTGGGGAAGGAAGGTACTGTCCACAGGTATCTCTGTAGGGGAAAATAATTCTGATAGCTTCAGTACTGGCTTGGACTGGGGACGTCCTCCACCCTGAGAAACATCCTGCCCCTGCCCCTGCTGGGGGACGTGACAACCTTCAGGCTTGCTGAGGAGACAAAGATCTCGAATCTGCCAGGGAGATCACACTCTTAATCCTCTGGGGAGATACAACTTGTTTGACAGGGATGTCGGTCGACTCGTCGAACACTGGTGTCCATCATCCACCCATAGCGTTGACCTTTCCATTTTTAAGAACTCCCAGACTCTTCTGGACTTTTCTGCTCCATCATCTTGTATTCCCAACTCGTTCGTACTTCACGGAGGTTGAACTCTTGGGATTCATACAAACTTTCCAACCATCAGACTTTGAAGAGTCTTCTTGATTAATTTTCCAGGACCGTCGTCGTAATCCTTCACCGTCTTTTCACCGTTCAACTATCCCTTGCCCCTGATTCGGCTCTGCAGGGATCGTTAGATAAAAGAACGTGCCCCAGGTATGCCCCATGATAAGGCTCAAACATCACTCTACTGGGGATGCCCCACGATAGAGCTAATAGGGACTTGGAGGGAGAAATGTTGCACTACTGGGGACATGAAGATGAACATCTTCAAACAACACTGCGCTGGGCAACTTCACTGAGGAGAGACCATACGAGGTTCTGTAGGACAAAGATACAGTCATGCTCGAGATACGAACAAATGTCTCGCCTGTTGGTAATCATACCACCCCCGGGAGAGCACTGTGGGTCTCCTAAGTATCCTTCCATCATCGTGAATGTTCACTTTGTTTAAGAAAAAAAAAATTTTTTGGAAAAAAAAAATTTGAAAACAATGATACTTTATCAATTAAAACATGCAAAACTTTTGTTGAGTTGAAACAAATAAGAATGCAAATAATTGGATAAAAGCTCAAATCAATGTGATGGAATGGTAGTCTGCAAAGGGCGAGACTCCATAGATCTGTACAAATTTGAAATCGGTGATATATATTGGAGAGGGCTACATTGAACATAATGACCTTTCCTCTACCATTCTGAATTTTCGATGTATTCAAAGCTTCAGTCGACGATGAATCGAGAATCCCTGACGGATGACAGATATAGAGCACAGTCTTGTCACGATGCAGTTACTTGCCAAATCCCTAATTTTTGCCTAGATTGCCCCAGTGTGAGGTGTTCAATCTAGCGGGATGCAAATTCTTTTTTTCAATGTCTCTAATTTTTGCCTGGATCGCCCTTTCGGGTTTTCAATCCACCGAGACGCTCCTTTTTGCCTAAGTCGCCCTTTGGGGTGTTTGACTTAGCGAGCTTTTGATTCTTTTTTTTTTAGGCGAAGTATTTCTTGACTGCATCTGGATTCACAGGACGAGTGAACTTCTTCATCCATTGATGTGAGTGTTAAAGCACTGCCTGAAAAGGCTCTCTTGACAACACATGGACTTTCATAGCTTGGGGTTCACTTGCCCCTGGAATCGGGCACGAAAGACAAGACTTTCTTGAGCACAAGGTCCCTCGGAACACACGAGGCTTGATCTTCTTGTCGAATGCTTTCTTCACTCTCTGCTGATATGACTGACCATGACACATGGCAGTTGATCTCTTCTTTTCGATTGAATTCAGCATCAGCCAACTTGGGACTTTGAGGGTGCTATATTTTTGTTTCTTTCTTTCTTTTTCTTTCTTTTGATTTGGATTTCTTTTGATTTGGTTTTCTTTTGATTTGGTTTTGCACCCTCCTCTTTCTTTTCTTTTTTCTCTTTTTTTTTTTTTTGATAATGCCCCCGTTGGCTGTTCTGCTGATTCTCGAGGTGCAGCTGAGTGATCTTCTTTTCTTGCTCAAGAAGTCGGGAAATCTCGTCAGGAATCCCTTCAACATCATCTTCGTCCGCTTCGAATACAGGGAATTCAAAATTGGGAGATGACGTCCGATCATTATGTTCAATGGGTTTGAGAAACAACCTGCATAAAGATTTTGATATGAAAAGCTCTTTGAAAAACAAACGAGACAATCGTTATGCAGATGAAAAGACTGCTTTTATTCCTGTTTTTAGGGTTTTTTGTGATCACCAATTTCATGCAAAAAGCAAAAAGGGAAAATAAATGGAAAAACAAATGTTTAACATGAATTATTTGAATGAAAATATCATTGCACAAAATGTTGCCAACAATGTCATCACTTCTCCTTTTGGCATGGGAGAAGGGTTTTTAAACAAAGTGATTATTACTCTGACTTATGAACAAATGTAGGAAAGCCCACAGTGACCCGATTGTGATAGATCCCACCGAGGATGACAACTGTCAGTATCCTTCGCATCAGCAGCTTCCGTTTTCTGAACAACCCTTCTGAAGAAAAGTCGGTGCCAGCCCAGGACTTGCTATCTTCAAGCTCGATTAACACGGGGACCTAAATCCTCCGAGATCAGAGTACCTGACCTCACAAGGTCTTGAACCTTCATCTTCAGCTGGAAACAAACTGTCCATATCATGACCAGGAGCACCCGAGTGATACACACAATGATGTTCAGGCCTATACCACCACCGAGGGTTGACGGGTATAGCCGGCGGGTTTCTGGGAGTAATCAAGTTCCGCTCTATCAACGTGGGATACAGCTCGGCGTAGGACATGGGGATTGGATCGAAAATGATCTTCTTCCTTTCATTACTTGTACCAGCTTGGTTATCCATTGGAGGCTGGGAAGCCTGTTGCTGAGGACGACGTTGTTGATGCTGATATTGCTGAGTTGACCTTCTCTGCTGTTGTTGAGGTTGAGTTGCTGGAATAGTCACAGCGGCAGCCTGACGATACTGTCCTCTGTTTGCACTCCTCCTACGGTGCACGACATTTGTCTCACCCTCTCCCCTTCTGGGTGCCCCAAAGGATGGCTTCTTAGTACTCGAGGAACTTGAAGAGCCAGGATGGCGAACCGGAGCGCGGGTTGCTCTGACATTAATAGTCTCTGCGGCAAGAGGCCGTTCACTGATTCTGATCCCCCTCAATTCATCACCCACGGCATAATCATTGACGAGAATAGTGACAGCAGCATTCTCATGAACGGGTACACCCACTGGTGAAGCACGGTGGACTGGTGGAATCACGGCTTCCAGTCTCTGGGCTAAGGCACGCAACTCCTCTTGCCCCTGAGCAACTCCTTGCATCATTGTCATGAACTGGGCCATGTTCGCCCTCATCTCAGCTAGCTCAGCTTGAACCTGGTCCATACTCCTCTATTGATTTAGTCTGGTTGCGGTGCGGACGATGATCAACAATCCTGTCTCAGTCAAAACCCAAAGTGGGAAGTCACGTCCCCAAACATGTCTGTAATGCAAGGATGATATGTACATGATATGCGTATGATGCGGATGCGGATGCTATCTTATCATGAATGATCCTGAAAAGGATATGCGTATGCGAGTTAACTTTTTTCATGCATTACTATTTTTTTGAAAATAAATATGCTATGATGCAAATGATGCAACATGACTGGTCAGGCTGTGCGTCTCAAGGCACCGGGTCAAAGCTTCGGCTTGAACTCTGATCACAAACATCTGAAACCCAAAGTCAATCTGATCAACTGGCATCTGAAACCAATCTGAGGAACCAAGTCACCATAAATCCGACTTGGGGAGTTCCGAAATAAACGAAACTGGATATTACATCACTATCATCACAGGAACATCCATTGAACGGATGACAGCCAGCTCCTCTGAACAGGTACTTTCAAATTCAACCCGGGGATCCGAAATAAACGGAACCCGCTGATAAACCACGGACAGAACTCCGGCGTCCCAGAAATAAATGTCCATAATTCACAGTCACCATCTGTACCGAGAGTCACCAACTGTACCTGTTAAAATGATCAATCCCCTCCCACTCACGGGTGTCGTCTAGGCCAGGGTAAGGTCGAGAGAAACGCAGCATAAATAACCTTTCGCAGAATATCATCCTGTGCACACCCGATGTATGCACCGATAATATCCCACCAGGGTCTGAACTGCTCGTGATATCAATGTTCCGCTAAGTGGCGTACACCACCCGCTTCCCATGAATCACTCTATTCCTAGGTTTCCTAGATTTCACTCATGGTCTGGGTATTGGACCTTTTACCTCAACTGACTCCCACCCCACAAAGAAAAACAGACAACCAGCAGATGATAATGAATGAATGCAAACATTAATGCACATAATAAATGTAAACAGTAAATGTACATATATACAATGAATGCAATAAATACAACAGCAAACAGCAACCAAAATCCTAACCTAGAGAGCGCTAGGAGAGACTCGCTCAGGGAAGATGGACCAGCATAGGTCAACTTCATCTTGTCCCCAGCAGAGTCGCCAGCTGTCGCATCACGCGAAAAACCGGCGGGAAAAGAAAGAACAACAGAGCCGCCACCGTGCGTTATTTATCCCAAAAGAGGGAAAGGAAACGCTCAGAGTAAACCTGGAAAAGACATGGTCTCGCGACCAAAGAGAATGGGTTCGGGAGTCGGTTATGCGAAGGGAAGGTATTAGCACCCCTACGCATCCGTAGTACTCTACGGGATCCACGCACAAAAGGAAGGAAATTGGTTGCTAAACACTGCTCAAATACTCACACACACTGGCTGAAAGAAACGCAAGAGACTGACTGAAACTGACTCGGCAGGATATCGTATCCGGGGCCTACTTAGTCTATCAGGCATAGACATCAGAGTCGAAGTAGTTCGGACTGGGGAAACGACACATGCTCGCTAGGATATCGCATCCTATGCATACGTATCTTCTCGGACGAGAGAAGAATCAGAGCATTCGTAGCTCGGCTGACACGCACACAAACAAACAAGACACACACAGGCAAACGTGGAGCCCGACTGCCAATCACTGGACTTATGTCAGCATCCGAACCTAAAACACACGCAAAGAGGCAAACGTGGAGCCCAAATGCCAATCACTGGACTTACATTGACATCCGAACCTAAACACACACACACTGGAACCCAAATGCCACTCGATGGACTTACATCGGCTTCCAAGCACACAACAACACAACAGGTTGATAGGGAGTCGGGGACTCAGCCTATAACTGTCAAGCACACACACAAAAGAAAAGAAAAGGCGCCCGGAGAGATCAGCTCAATCTCCTGCCTACATACTTCATCTGGTATGAAGATCAGGGCGATGTAGTTCCCCTACAGAGGGATAAAGGACTAGCCTAACCAGATAACAGAGGGAGACACAACTAGGGAGACTATGACTCGAGCCTAGATGTTATCATGCAAATCATCCCTAAGTTAGGGTTTCTAGCTAAATGGCACAAGGGCCAACCTATCCTAAGCATGGCTCACACAGGAAGCAAGCCACACACACTTAACTTGCACAGGAAGCAAGCCAAGCAAAACCTAACTTGCACAGGAAGCAAGTCTAAACTAAACCTAACTTGCACAGGAAGCAAGTCAAACAATCCTAACTTGCACAGGAAGCAAGTCAAACAATCCTACAAGCACAGATAGCACACGCTATACACAAACAAGTGGCTCAAACAAGGGTTAGGTTTTAGTCAAGGGGTCATATCAACCTCAACAAACAAACCTCTGGAATGGGGTGAGTGTTGCTCTTAACCTTGCCATTGAGGGGCTAAGGTGAAGCAGATGAAAGGTGAGTGAAGATAAGACTTCACAGCTCTTATCCCTGGCCTGGGAGAGCTCAAGACAAGAATGTGTGGGTTCAGAAAGTGGGAACCCTTCTACACATTTAAGACTGACTCAACTGTGCGATTGCACAAGATCTTGGGTTTTTATCTGTAATGCATCAACACAGTGGTGTGAGCAAAGCAGATGACACACTGAATAGTGGGGGATAGATTGCATATCCCTACCTTCCACCAATTGCCTCTTCACTTAGGAGGACTTTGACTCTATGCAAGGACAAAATTAAACATCCACAAACATTGCCTCTTAAGGAGGACTTCAGACAGTTGCCTGGCCCAGTAACAGGCCAGGTCTTCCAGACTACATGAAGTAAAAGAGACATACCTGTCATACCCCAATTTTGTCCGGGCATATTTAAATTTTCACAGAATTGATTTCATTTTTTGCATCATATACATACCATTGCATACATTGCATCACGAATAACACCTAAAACGTCAGTCAGAATGAATTTATTTGAGAATACAGAAAAATCGGTTGAATCGTTAAAATTTGAGGAAAGACTGTATTTTTAATAAGTATATTTTGTCCTGACAATTTTAGTGTGACCAGTTCGATTTCTTTTTCGAACAAAATTTGCATTCGATTTCTTTTTGTAATTGATCAAATATTTTTTTTGATATTTTTTTAAAGAAATTAGAATAGTTTTTTAAATATTAAGTTAGTTTTTAAATATTAGTTAATTTAGATATTAATTAGTTTTTTATTAGTTAGTTTTAAAATATTAGTTAGTTTTTAAAACATTAGTTAGAGTTTTATTTTATAATTTAAATTAATTATTAGTTAGTTTTTATTTATTATAGCAATTAAAATATATTATTGTTGCATTGGATTCCCTCCACATAAAAAACAAAAAAATCTCTCTAATCCTAACGTCTCTCTCCACTACAATTTCTGTCTGCTCCACTCACTCTCCATTACCTCTCCTCTCTCTCTACTGTACGAAAGAAAAGAAAAAAAGAAAAAAAAGAAAAAGGAGAATCCCTATTTGAATCACCCAGCTCCCTCACTCTCGCAGACACCATTCACTACTCACATCTCTCTCTGAAAAAAATCCCTCATCTTTCACTCTCTAAAAAACAGAGGAAAAAATAAAAAAATAGAACTTTCCCTCTTCTTCATCGTAACTCACCTTCAACCTTAAACCCTCTGTCTCTCTCAGTCGCACACACCACAAAACCTTCCGCACGATCTCCACCGCCACGAGCTCAAGCTCGCACAACCAAAAACCACCAAACCCTTTCCGCCGTCGAAACCGAAACCACACCCCACCGCTTCGTTATCCGCCGATGACCCTGTGTCACAAACCAACGCGTGCTATCCGCCTTCATCCCTCACTCTTCTGCGTTTCATCCAACAACAACAACATCGAAGAATGGCTGAGCTTCGGTTCTCCAACTCTGCTCGAAGTTAAAGGTTTTGGCTTCAGATCACTTCAATAAGTCGATTGCCGTTCGAACTTATTTTGATGATGTACCGTGGATAAGTGGATTTGAAGAACCCCATGATGATAATCTTCTGAAATAAACTCTTGGCAACTATTCATCTGTACGGTAACATATCGATTTAAGCTTATTTAGAATTTTGATTATTTCATGACAGTATTTGATATATTTGGGTCATGTGCGTGTTTGTGCTTTTTCTATCTTCCGATTTGTTCTAGTTGTAGATGTTATCAACATATTCTGTGTTAAAATTTCGGTGAGAATGGTAAAAAATTTCTGAATATTGTTACTCTGTATCGTTGATGTTCTTTGTTTTATGATAATCACCGCAATGTTGATAACGATTCGAATTAAGTTCGTGTCGATGATATGCTGGCTTTCTTTTTCCAGTTGCTTCTTGAAGTTTTAGCATTCGTTCTGCTATTTGTTGCTTGGAATTGGTATTGTGAAGTTGAAAAGTTGAAAGTTTTTATGGTGACTGTTTAGTTTCCATTCTGTAATACAATGTGTGAAATTTGTTTCGCAGTACTGTAATATGCATAAACTGTATCTTGTAGCTTCCAAGCATTTTCTTTTTTTTTTCTCTCTTCTTGTATTATAAAGCCGTACCCATGTTACCGAGTACCTATTCTTTCCGTTTTTTTTACCATGATGACATTGTTTTGCTATTGAAAAACTTCTCACCACTTGCTGATTGTCCTG
The DNA here is from genome assembly GCF_024323335.1 of Lathyrus oleraceus. Lineage (NCBI taxonomy): Eukaryota > Viridiplantae > Streptophyta > Magnoliopsida > Fabales > Fabaceae > Lathyrus > Lathyrus oleraceus. The sequence goes on along the minus strand of NC_066582.1, from coordinate 253,313,808 downwards.
AACCTTAATTGTGTTGGTACCTTAAAATCAAAGATTGTGTTTATCAGCTGGTATTTGATTAAGTAGAATGCTAAACAGAATATGCTTGTTGATTAATTTTGGGCTAGATTTTAGTCATAAAGTTATAATCCTCTTGCCAATTGATTGTTAATTACATTGCGGGGTAGCTTTTTTAGGATCTAAAATTCTTTTACACGTTGTGAAATGTTGAAATATGAATTTTGTAAATATAACTGGTTTCTATTGCTTTACAATAAAATTAAAATTTCCATTCGCGGATCCGGTAGCTTCATGCCGATATACCGCCAAAATTCCAAATACATCAATTGTATATTCTTCACCGTGTTTCGATCTCATGCGGAGTTCCAATTGCCGCCATGTATAAACCGGTTTATAAGCACATTTTGTCACCGATTCAATTTTTATAAATCAAAGTTGTCACTAATTTGTTTTTTTCATAAAAATTATTATTAATTGAATTTTTGTTTGATTAATTGTTTTTAATTAATTAATCTTAATTAACTTAATTATTTGAGATAATTAAATAATTTTGATAATTAGTTTTAATTAATTCGATTAATCAACTTAAGTAAAATTTGATAATAATTAAAGGATTTTCTTTTCCATCATCATTTCATAATCATTTTTAATTCAATTTCATTCCAATTCACCATCGATTCAAACCAATTTCAAAAAGCACAAATCATACAATTCTCGATTTAATGTCGAGCCCTCTTTAAAAAACACCCTTGTAAGTCGATTGCTCTTCGCATCGCCATCAACCTCACATAGCTTACTCTTGGGCTTCCTTACAATGAAACCTACTTGGTTATTGATTAATCGAGTAGATGAAATAATACACTAAATAAAATTCATTTATTCAATCAACATGAATTCAAGCATTTCTCCAAACCATTTAACTTCTAAAGTTTTTTCTCTTTCAAACATAAACTTGGGATGAAAAGGAGATAGTAAGCGTACGCTTCACTATTTCTCAAGCACTTGAACAATTGGCGTACGCCATATTGCGTGAGTTCTTGTCACCCGATTAAACCCTAATAATCATACAAAATTCAAACCATTTTTCCAAACCAACTCAATTCCAAAAGAATTTCCCATTAAACATAAAATTTGGGATGAAAAGGAGATAGGAAGCGTACGCTTCATTATTTCTCAAGCACTTGAATAATTGGCGTACGCCATATTGCGCGAGTTCTTGTCATCCGATTAAACCTTAATTACACAATTTCAAATCACTTTTCCAAAATCAAATATAATTTCTAAACTCAAATCAATTTTCAAACCATTCAACTTCTAAAAGATTTTTCTCTTTTAAATATAACTTGGGATGAAAAGGAGATAGGAAGCGTACGCTTCACTATTTCTCAAGCATTCGAATAATTGGCGTACGCCATATTGCGCGAGTTCTTGTCACCCGATTAAACCTTAACCCAACAACTTCAAATCATAATATTTCAAAACATTTCTACAAATTCCAAATCCTTTTAATTCCATATTTCAGATGAAAAGAGGATAGGAGGCGTACGCCTCACTATCTTTCGATTATTCGAATAATTGGCGTACGCCACATTGCTCGAATCTTCGTCATTCAAATAAAACCCTAATAATCATACAATTTCAAATTACAAATTCTACAACAAATTCCAAATCCTTTTAATTCCATATTTCAGATGAAAAGGAGAATAGTGAGCATCCGCTTCATTATCTCTCGATTATTCGAATAATTGGCGTACGCCATATTGCCCGAATCTTCGTCATCGAATTAAAGCCTATCAAAATACAAATTATTTTCACAAATCAAATACGATATCCAAACATTATCTTTTACAATTTAAACCTCGGATGATAAAAGAGGGGAGGCGTACGCCTCACCATCTCTCGATTATTTGGATAATTGGCGTACGCCATATTGCACAAATTATCGACTTCCGACTAAAACACGCTAAATAAACTTGGATAAAGGAATAGGTGGCGTACGCCTCGTTATCCCTTGAATAAGCAAGTAGGAGGCGTACGCCTCACTACTGTGCGTATTCAACATCCACAAACAAACTTTCAAAATAATTCGAGCGAAAAAGGAATAAAAGGCGGACGCCTTATTATTCCTCGAAAGAATTGAACAATTGGTGAACACCACATTGCTCAACCTTTCGTCGTTCTCCAAAAAACATCTTCAACAAATCAAACCTAACTTCTCGCCCCCGCGCGATTGAAACCAAACAAAACACCCAAACACATCAATTCAACTCGTCACCCCCGTGTGACCAAAACCTTTTCAAAAGAACACTGTCAATCCTTTCTAATGCGCACAACAAACCAGTGCTTAAGCCTCCGCCGAGAGTAGACAAGCCAGCGTTTAGCCTTTAGGACGCGATCCATACAGTCGTTCATTAAAAGACACCAACAAACCGTAGTTCCCCGAACTACGAATGCTCTGATTTCCTTATTGCACCATAAGGATACGTAGGCAGGAGATTGCTATATCTTCGCGAGCACACTAATAAAAAACCTCCCATTTCCCCTCCTGAGGTCTTCACCCATATCTATCATCAATTCTAATTACCCGAAGAAAAGCAAATAACATGTAATTAACATTCAAATAGCAAATTGGACTAAAAGGTTCCCGTTGAGTACAACGGACGTGAGGGGTGCTAATACCTTCCCCTTGCGTAATCGACTCCCGAACCCGAATATGGTTGTGATGACCATTATTCCATTTTTTTAAAAGGTTCCCGTTGAGTACAACGGACGTGAGGGGTGCTAATACCTTCCCCTTGCGTAATCGACTCCCGAACCCGAATATGGTTGCGACGACCATTATTCTATTTTTCAAAGGTTTTATCGATATTTTCCTATTCCTTCATTGGGATAAATAAAGTTCGGTGGCGACTCTGTTCGAACTAATTTTTCCGCGACCATCGCGAGGAATCGCATTTTTCGAGATGCGACAGATGGCGACTCTGCTGGGGACATTTAGCTCCATGCTAGAGAGAGTCAGACCTAATTTAGTTCAAATTGCTATGAATGTTAAAATATTGTTTTCTTCCTTATTACTTCTTTATATCTTGTTGCATTATTTATGCTATGTGATTTATTCTGCTATTATGTTGGGTGATCTATGGTTTCTGACACATGTTGTGAGATAAGCTCCATACCCGAGCTTTGAGAAGAACTTAGAACCCGGAGTTGTGTAGTATTGAACCGGGGGGTGTACACCTCATTGGGACAATACGAGAACTCCACCTAGAGTAGATCTGTTCAGAATTTCCATCCTAATATGGCTAGCCCATTATTGCGAGGAAACGTTGAACATGGTCCATGACTCTGGGAACCTCATCTTAAACTGAAGTCCGTCTTCATGATTGGCGATCGTGTAGTATTGAACCGAAGGGTGTACACCCTGTTCGAACAATATGAGGATCCCACTTAGAGTAGACCGATTCAGAACTTCCATTTCAATGTGGCTAGCCCATTATTGCGATGGAAGACTGAACTTGGTCCATGACTCTAAGTTCGTATCATGAAACTGGATAACCTTAGGAGCCATCCTTTGTGTGTGGGGTAGAGAACATAGAACCTCTTTATAGGGTGTACCATATGATCCTCGTGATATCCTGGATCCTAACTATACCTGAATTACATTTCCTTTGCATACCTAAATACAAAATTTCACGCATTCTCATCTCATCAGCATGAATTGCATATCATCTCCGTAAACAAAAAAAACTCATCCCATCCTTTGTCCATAACCCGCAGTTGAATTCCCGACATTCGTATCAGACTTGAAGTAGTTCTGGAAAGATTATGGATCCGTTGGAGCAAAGCCATATTGCATTAAGAGGAGATGTTGACTCGATGAAAAATCAGATAGACCAACTTGTAGAGGCTATGATGGCTTTGGCAAAGAGGGAGGACAACATTCAGCAAGCTGCAGTTATTGAGAATGTAGTTCCGCCTCCAGTAAATGATCTTACCCAACCTCGGCCTGTGCAAACCCCAGTTAATAACTCGGTTGTACAAGAACGTCATATTGTTCGAAATAAGGGTTCCTCATATCATGATGATGTTGAGTATCATAGCTTTGCATTCTCTGTGCCAGATTCCCATGGGACAAGCCTTGTGGTTAATACTGAACAATCACAAGATGATGAGATTGCTAAAAGATGTTGCGTGCTAGAGAAAAGACTCAAAGCCATAGAAGGACAAGATACTATTGAACAGAGTGCCTTAGACATGTGTTTGGTACCTGGCCTAGTTATACCCCCAAAATTCAAAGTACCAGAATTTGAGAAATACAAAGGGGATAGCTGTCCAAAGCACCATTTGGTGATGTTTTGCCGCAAAATGACTTCTCATGCCCATAATGATAAGTTAATGATTCACTATTTTCAGGACAGTTTGACTGGGGCATCATTGAGTTGGTATATGAAGTTAGAAAGGAGTCACATTCACTCATGGTTGGACCTAGCTAACTCCTTCTTGAAGCAGTACAAATACAATTTGGACATGGCTCCCGATCGCATGCAGTTGAAAGCCTTATATAAGGAGAGCAACGAATCCTTCAGAGGGTATGCCCAAAGATGGAGAGAGTTAGCAGCTCACGTTGAACCACCACTCTTAGACAAAGAAGTGATGGAATTATTCAGGGATACCTTGCAAAGCCCTTACTTCGAAAGGATGATTAGCAGTGCAGCATCAGACTTCGCTCACTTGGTGTCAATTGGAGAACGCATTGAGAATGGCCTCAAAAGTGGAAAAATCCAATGCGCCTCAAATAGCCAGAGCATGGAGAGTGAATCTATTCCTAGTTCCCAAAAGGAAGAAGAAGCTGAAATTAACGCAGTCTGGGAAGCTCCACAAGCTTCACACCAGACATCATTCTCTCCACATGGTCAGTATCCTACAACTCAAGGACCTCTTCAATATCAACGATGGATTCCACCTCAACAGCCATACAAACGGCAGAATACTCTGCATCAGCATCGTCAGCATGCTCAACAAAGGCCAAGGAAGCCAGAGAGACACATCGATCCGCTTCCAATGCCATACAGTCAATTACTTCCATATTTGATCAAGAGAGGACTGATAGTGCCAAAGGAGATAAAACTAGTAAGTCCTCCATATCCACCAGGCTTTGACGCCAATGCTCGATGTGACTTCCATGCTGGGGCACAAGGGCATTCAACTGAAGACTGCAAGGTGCTCAAGAGTGAGGTACAAACCCTGCTTGATTCCAAGATGTTCTCATTTGCGCCTCGAAGCTTGCAAATCAATAATACTTCTTCGCCTAGCTATGCAGGTCCATCAGTCCAAACCGTGGAAGAGATTTCCGAGAATATGTCTGAAGATGATTGTCATACTAGTCTCGACGAGCAGAACTACCACCACTATGAAGAAGGATAGCCCAACAGTGAACCAAACACGAGAGAGTTTCCTCTACACTGGCAACCATTTGGCTACTCCTCGTATTTCATTTGTATTTTTCTTTGCATGTTAAGTACTTATCTGCTTTCAAGTATTGTTGATTTCCTTTAATGGTAATATTAATGAAATGATTATGCATGTTTTGAACGAATCCTTTCGTATTCACTCGTTTTTTCTATTGATATAAAAAATATTTCTCCCATTCACTTATCAAACTGTTGTTTTAGAAAAGATTGAAGGGAGGATGACGAAAAAATACCCATAATTGCTGACTGTATGCTTTCGGATAAAACCTTGCTGATGATGTACAGGCATTGTTTCAAATCCCCAAACACTGGAGAGATAAGGAGTTAATCCCTAGTCAACCACTTCGAGCCTAGAAGTAGGAGTTTCTTTCGGATTTACAAACCCTTACATTTAACCTGGGGCAAGGTAGTGTTCAGTTAATTTGACTACGCATTCAAATTACAAGATGAGACATCCCGTATGAGGATCAACCACATGCCATTCTTCGCACACATCCCCAACTGTCGAAGTAACCTTGAAAAATACCAAAGTTATGTCGGTTGTTCTTCAATGACCAATGACTTGGCAGTCATAATCTTTCAAAAAAAAATCAAAGAAAGAGCCCGCTAAGTCGAACACCCAAAAAGGAGACTTAGGCAAAAATTAGGGCAGTCCCGGTGGACTAAAAAGCTTCAAAAAGCAGTCCAGGCAAAAGTTAGGGATCAAAGCAAAAATCAAAAGAGGTAATGAAAAACCTCAACAAAACAAAACAAGATTCAGTGACCACCATGTCAAGAATCAAAGGGTCACCAACATCCATGAAGAGCAAAATAAGGTGACTGTCATTTCAAGTGAATCTTGAATCCTCATCTTTATCCTTACACCTTCAAAAGGACAAATGTGTATGTTGAATTAACTGAGCGTAGGGTTGGAGATCATCATGAAGAAGGGGTGGGTTAAAACAAAACTTGAGCCTTACATCTTTTGTTTCAATAACCATGAACCAGGCCACGTTACAACCCTTAAAAGACCTAATTGAGGTAGGGTTTATTGTGAAAGCATACTACAACAAGGTTGCGTAAACCGACTCCTAAATATTTGCTAATCACCTGTATTGGTATCATATTCTCACTGTATCTTTCACACACTAGCTAAATCAGCAATGTGTTTGATCTAATGGATCATTCGTCACACACTATCACATCACTTCAATAAATGATTTTTCAAACCTGCATGAATATCACATTAAAATTACCATTGATTAAATAAACAATTTTAACTGCAAGTAAGTACTTGATATCAAGGAACTTCAAAGAAGCAATCAGAGGAACTTGATCATTCGTCGGTGCTGACCCGAATCAAGACTACTTCCTAACCCTATGGATCAGGGGCATGGCATCCAGTGACTATGAATTGGTCAGTCAAAAAAAATCCCCAAGCATCAGTGGATCAAGGAGGCAAATTATTACAACATACTCAGTCAATCTGGGGCAAGCCTTTCAAAATCTAAATTAAGGGAAAATTATAGAAAGACTCATACACTGGGGCAAATTGGTTCAAGCCATGGTATAATCGTTCCCAGGATTTCCTTTCAAAAGGTTAATCCTTGCACACTGGGGCAGACAAGTTCTAAAGAGCCTTGGGGCAGAGCAAAATCACAATCATCATGCATTGATTACGTCGCTACGCTCACAAAATTATTTATAAACCATCAAGGCATTTCAGGCAAAGAAGTTGAGGTTCTCTCAAGAACAAGCACACAGTTTATCGACAAAGGATCAAACTTGGGGCACCAAAAGCATCCACATCTATCTTTTGATCATCACATCGTCAAAATACAGAATGTCGGGAAGTCAAAACCTTTCACCAACCAAAGTCCAATCCAAATTGGCAATTACCAAAAAAACAAAGTCCAATCCCTATTGGCATCTCCAAAACCAAAGTCCAATCCCTATTGGCATCTCCAAAACCAAAGTCCAATCCATATTGGCAACCATTGAAAGTCCATTTTGCTGGCATCTTCATAAACTCAAATCCAATCAACATTGGTACCCATAAAATCTCACCTTCAAAAAGGGAGATCAATCCAGAAAACAACCAATAATCCTCTTGCATTACCACATGCACTGCATACAATTAACACGCATAACTTTCCTGTCAAATCAGGAAGTTGCATATCCAAAAGCTTTCTCACAAAAACGAGAAATTTCCATTAACATGCATCATACGCATACATAACATCACAATTACTTTTCCATCAGCCCTCTGATGATGATCATCCTTTCCACCAACCCTTTGGTGATGCCACTCCATAGTGAGGTTTATTTTCCACCAACCCTTTGGTAATGCCACTCCCTAGTGAGGTTTCTTTTCCACCAACCCTTTGGTGATGCCACTCCATAGTGAGGTTTCTTTTCCACCAACCCTTTGGTGATGTCACTCCCTAGTGAGGTTTCTTTTCCACCAACCCTTTGGTGATGTCTTTCTTTACCTTTTTCCGCCAACCCTTTGGTGATGACTTCTTTTAACTACTTCCACCAACCCTTTGGTGATGCCACTCCCTAGTGAGGTTTCTTTTCCACCAACCCTTTGGTGATGCCACTCCATAATGAAGTCTCTTTCCGTCAACCCATTGACGATGACAACTACTTTTCCATCAGCCCTCTGATGATGATCATCCTTTCCACCAACCCTTTGGTGATGCCACTCCATAGTGAGGTTTCTTTTCCACCAACCCTTTGGTGATGCCACTCCATAGTGAGGTTTCTTTTCCACCAACCCTTTGGTGATGCCACTCCCTAGTGAGGTTTCTTTTCCACCAACCCTTTGGTGATGCCACTCCCTAGTGAGGTTTCTTTTCCACCAACCCTTTGGTGATGCCACTCCATAGTGAGGTTTCTTTTCCACCAACCCTTTGGTGATGCCACTCCCTAGTGAGGTTTCTTTTCCACCAACCCTTTGGTGATGCCACTCCATAGTGAGGTTTCTTTTCCACCAACCCTTTGGTGATGCCACTCCCTAGTGAGGTTTCTTTTCCACCAACCCTTTGGTGATGCCACTCCCTAGTGAGGTTTCTTTTCCATCAACCCTTTGGTGATGCCACTCCCTAGTGAGGTTTCTTTTCCACCAACCCTTTGGTGATGCCACTCCCTAGTGAGGTTTCTTTTCCACCAACCCTTTGGTGATGCCACTCCCTAATGAGGTTTCTTTTCCACCAACCCTTTGGTGACGACATCCTTTAGTTCCTTTCCGTCAACCCTTTGACGATGACAGTTGCCTTTCCATCAACTCTTTGGTGATGATATTCCCCAATAATCTAAAAAATAAAACCCTACAAAAACATCCAGTTACCCAATTGCATTCCCACATGCATCACATGCATCATTCCATGCATAATTTTCCTGCGAATTAGGAAGATTCATCAAACACAATCCTATCAATCATCAGCATACCCATGCATAAGCACTCCCGTCAAAACGGAAATTTCATAAAAAAATGAATAAAATTACTCGCATTCATACATACACATCCTAAATATCCCCAACAATTGCATCCCTTCATGCATCTAATGCATCATCCCATGCATGGCATTGCCACCCAAAGTGGAACATAATACAAACATCAAACATAAAATATCAAGATCCAGGGTCGTCCATATGTATCCCAGACTTTCCTCATTTAATTCAATAAAGTTATTATCTTGCATGTGCTTGTGGAATTATTTCCCAGCCAGTCATTCTTCAAATTTGTGATTAATAATAATATTCCCCAACATCTTTGCTATCATTGCTCCCCAGGCATAGGTTACCTTAAAAAGTCTCTTATGAGCTTTTCCATTGCAGAGTGTAAGACCCCAATTTTGGGCCCTAAGATCCCTCATGGCCCATATCATTCATATCATAACCTCAAGGATCATTGCATGCCTTAGTCCCCTCCTAGTGGGTTGATTGCCTTGTGGGTGTGTTTCTTGATCACCAAGCATACTTTGCATTTGCATATCTTTGCTTTCATATGTTTATCATTCAAAAAGTACAAAAATATTGTCAGTCTAACCTTTTTGCCTACAGTTGAAGCAATCATCAGCAATTAGGTCAAAGATGGTCAACAGTCAGTCAAAGCAATGGATGGTGGCCATTCTTGTAGAATTTGGGCACCATGATCAATAATCAAGAGTTCATACATCTTGAGACATCATTTGAAGTCAAGTTCTCAAGGAATTAGGGTTTGGAAATCATCAGAAGTGCATCAGTCATCCAAAACCCTAGAAAAGTCAAACTTGGTCAACTGTTGATTTAATCAAGAATTTGATGGATAGATTTGATCTGAAGGAGCTCATGCATGCTCATATAAGCCTCATCTATCATGTCAAACCTCATCATGGAAGAAAATCAAGCCAATCAGAAATTTTTTTCCAGAAATAGAAAGTGGACCTGTAATTTCAACTGCCAAAAATGGAAACTTCTTGATCTCAAACTTACATCATGATACAAGCTTCAAATGAATTTTTGCCCAACATGAAAGTTGAAGATCTTGTTCTCCCATTTTCAAAAAGTCCAAGAACTCTCAAATCCCATGTGTGGTTGTCAAGATATGATCAATTCATTTTCACCAATTTTTGAACTTCAACAGGCCATATCTCTCAAACCATAAGGCCAAATTTGGTGGGGTTTTTTCCTACAAACCACATTTTTCATCCTCTTTCCAAAAATATAAATTTCATGACCTAAAACCTCACCATTCAAAATGGTATTTTTGGACCTTTTGCATTTAAATTCAAAGTTTGACCAAACTTTGACTTTTGGCTTCTTTGACTTTTTCTTGATTTTGCCAATTGGGAAATGTTCCATATATCATTTGTGACTTGCCTCAAGCTTAAAATCATAACCATACCACCTTTACACCTCATTTTGACCAAAGTTGCACAAGTTGTTATTTTTGCAAATTGGAGCATAAGAACAAAGCAAGGTACAGCCTTCCATGTATAACCAAAAACAGCAAAACATGTTGTCCTTCTGCAGCATTTCACAGGCCCAATTCGTGCAAGTATACACCCTCCACTTCACTTGTACAAAGATTAGCAAAAAGGCAAATGGTCCCATTTGAGCTAATCCTTGTTAGTACATCATTAGCCAAACTTAAACAGCAAATATAAAGCATGTTTGCTGTCATTTGCAACCCTAGTTTTCAGAGCCACAGACCAAAAAACCTTCATACTTTCTCATTCTCCCTTTTTTGCATTTGGCATTTTCTGCTTAAAACCCGAAAAACCCTTGAACAACTGGGATTGATTCTTCATCTGGACATTCTTTGGAACTCCTTTCGAGCACAAAACATCCTCTGCACAGCTCTTATCATGTTCTGTTTTCAAAGGAATCCTTCAGTGGCAGTTCGAGTTTAGAGTGAAACCAAGCAAGCTTGAACTGATTTTCCTCAAGCATTCATCATTATCAACCATTGTGCTCACCTGTTTTTGCTTACAACCACTAAAGGACCACTGCATCTCCATTTCTTCAAGAATAAGTAAGTTGCTCGACCTTCCTTTTTCTCCAAACCATGGTATGATTTTGGTAGAATACACATCACTGAGTCTATTGCAAATTACATCATGTTAAATGGCTGATTCTATTGTGAGAAAATTGAATTTCATTTTTCTGTGTTCATGGCAAACTCTGCTCGATTTGCTTGGCTGGAAAGGATTTAATGAAATTGTTTGATGCATGCTTGTTGTTTGATGTATGTTAATGCTATTGATATGCATATGGTTGATTTCTGGGCACATTTGTTCATGTTGATTTTACATGATGACGATGAGTACTGCTGTTGCATAATCCATGGTTCTGTCCAGAAGTTTCATGATTAATGTTGTGTTTGGTTTGTTGTTATTTTGATGTTGCAAAATGGTATTCCATTGGCCATGCTGTTGATTGTGCCTGCTTGAAGTGTCTATGTGATGATGAACATTGATAATGAAATACTGCTTGCTGTTTATATGCTATTGTGTGCTGTTGTTTGGTTTAACATGATGATGAATGTTTACATGCTGCTGTGTGAAACCTACCATGCCCAGAGTTTCCTATGATTGTGTTTTGTTTTGCTGTTGATTGATGTTACTGCATGATGACAGTACTTCCTTGCCATGATTAATTGTTAATGCTTTTGACTGCTTGCTATGTGATCATTGCCATGCCGTGTGTTTGATTCAATTCGAATGTTGATTGCTTAATGTTGGATGAACATGAGTGCGGCTGTTGTTGAAACCTTGGTTTTTTCCAAAAATCGTGTTTTATGAAGATTGTCTATTGTTGTTGCTCATGCTGCTTGAAATATTTCAATACCATGCTGCTGTTTAAAACCTGATGTGCTGTCCAGAAATTTGCCATGTTCGTGTTTATTAGTTGCTGGATGATATTACCTGAACCAATGCCTTTTATTGTGGGATGTTGCTTATGAGCTGAACATGTTAGCCATGCTGTTGTTTGGTTGCTTGTTGGTTGGAACTTCAATTAATGATGATTTTGATGAACACATGAGCTGCCATGCTAAATATACCTTGCTGCAGTTTAAAACCTTATGAACATGCCTAGAGAATCTATATGAGCCATGTCGAATGCTGTTGTTGTTTGTTGAATGAACATCACCACTGCCATTTTTCTGTATGATGCTATTGAATTTCGATTTGATGATGAACATTGATGTTGAACACATGGTGATGCTGCTAAAACCTTTACTGCTGTTAAACTACTTGCTATGCCCAGAATCTTTTTGTCATGCTTGTGTTGTTTGATGTTTATGACATGAAGCACATTGAAGTTTTCCTGCTGTTTGCTTGATGCCTACATGATGATTGCATGATGTTGTTGCTTGGTCGAATTTTGCATGATGTTGATTGCTTGAATGTTGGAAATGCCTTGGCCTTGCTGTGTTAGAAACCCCTAGGGTTTTAGAAAACTCAAAAATTCAAGTTGGTTGGCTCATTACTGTTTTATTGGCTGAGAGCCAATCAAAACATTTCGTTTTGCCTTGTCAAAACGCAGCACTTCAATAAGTGACTGCAGAATTACACAAATGCCACTGTTGACTCTCATGTTGACCATTTCTCCATGCCATTTGCTCATATTTCATCCAAATGTTCATCAACTTCCACAATTCATTTTAAATTCATTTTAACTCCAAAAATTGTGAGATTTTTTGCATTAAACTTATGAATGTGTCTAGTATTTTATGGTGAATTTTAATTAATTTTCCATGTTCTGGATTTTAAATGATAATTGATTTTTCAACATGTATGCCAAAATGATACATTGTGCCATTTCAATTGTGAAATACTCATGTTATATCCAATGCCTTTGAAACTTTTTGTGGTGAAAATAGACTCCTTGACCTTCATTTCCATATAGACTTTGTGCATTTATCATTGGTGGATTGGGAGTTATGAATTTTTGAAGTTGTGTATTGCATTGGGTGTCATACCATGATCATGTATTTTCACAAATTTTGTTCACACACTTCCCCACATCCAAATGACTCCAAATTTTGCATGAATGATCCCTTGTATGTCTAATTGGTGTATGAATTTTCTTGGAATTAATCTTGCTGTTTTCCATTTGATTGAGAATTTTCTTCCATATGTGGTCATTTGTTGACTTTTTGTGCTATGCCTTGCCAAATCTTTTGTGAAATTCTCAAATCTTATTGTATGATCATGAAATTTCATATGTGATAACTAGACATCTCAAGCTTTGCATTGGTGTTAATCTCATTCATTTCTCTTCTGTTTTCAAATTGATATGATTTTTTGAAGTTGACCCATGCTTGTTGACTTTCACCATGCTTGCTTGAATTTGGTTTGACTTCATGATTTTACTTGACTGCCTTCCTCTCATCCAAATGCCATGAAATTTGACATGTATACCATGTTAGATGTTAGGATTGAGTGTGATTTATTTCTTGATTTTTGAGATTGTTTAGGTTGACTTTTGAATGAAGTCTTTGCTGTTGACTTTTGTATGCTTCTCTTGCCATGCTTTGCATCCTTTTGCATTTGAAATGACCATGATGCATGATTTAATTATGAATCCAATTGAGAATGTTTCTTGAATGTTTAGACTTGGTTTGGGTTGACTTTTTCTTGCTGCTTTGACCTTTTTCTTTCATCTTTGACCCTAGGCTAGCCCTAGTGGTCTTCTAAGCTTATGTTGAGTTCATCTGTTTCAGGTTAAGCACCAATGCCTTGAGGATCATTCAAATATTTGTTTGAGTTGAATTATATGATGTGCTAAATTTTGTTTTGTAGGTGACTCATATGCTTGAGTCTTTGTGCCTTGCACAATTGGTCCCTCTGTGGTTGACTTTTGGTTTATTTCCTTTGATTTTGACTGTTGACTTGTTTACTAATAAGTTTGACTTTTGCAGGTACTTTAGTTGCTTAAGTTCTTTGAACTTGCTTGCTTTGCTTTTTAGCATTTGCTTTGAGGTATAATTACTTCTTCTTCATGTAGTCTGGAGACCCGGTCTGTTATTTGACCGGGCAAACTGTCTGAAGTCCTCCTTAAGAGGCAATGCCTGTGTTTGTTTATATTTGTCCTAAGCGGGAAAAGTCCTTCAAGTAAGGCAATTGGTGGAAGGTAGGGATAAGCAATCTATCCCCCACTATTCAGTGTGTCCTCTCTTTGCTCCCATTACATGGTTGAAGCATTGAGATAAATACCCAAGATCTAATCGAGTCAATAATGGGGAAAGAGTTCCATCTTTCTGAACTCCCCCACTTTCTATTATTTGATGCTCTCTCTGATCTGAGATAGAAGCAATGAGGCACACCCCTCATTTTCCTATTCATCTGCTTCACCTTAGCCTCTCAATGGCAAGGTTAAGAGCGACTTTCACCCATTACAGTGGACTTTCAAAGTCAAACCCTCTTGTGTGAGCCCCCCATTGTTTGGCTATAGAGTGTGCTGTTTGATATTCATTGATTGATTGATTGCTTCATGTGCACTTGCTTGCTTATATGTTATGCATCATCATCATCAATTGCCATTAGTGCATGATTATACCATTTGTCTGTGTGACTTTTGTTATTGTTGTTTGCCCATTGAGGACAATTGTAAGTCCATTGCTTTGGCATTTGTTCCTATGACATGGAAGGATAGAGTGTAAGACCTCATTGGTCACTCATATCTTCTGTTTATCTGTTTGTATGTGAGGATACAGTTATAAGTCCCTGTAAGTTGGCATCTGTTATCCTGTGATCATAATTTGATCTGTTTGATGTTGTATGTGAGGTTGCAGTTATAAGTCCCTGTAAGTTGGCATCTGCTTTCCTGTGATCATAATTTGATCTGTTTGATGTTGTATGTGAGGTTGCAGTTATAAGTCCCTGTAAGTTGGCATCTGCTTTCCTGTGATCATAGTTTGTTTCATCTGCTTGTATGAGAGGTTGCAACTATAAGTCCCTGTAAGTTGGCATTTGCATTCCTGTGATCATATTGTTGCTTTTGTTCTTGTATGTGAGGATCCATTATAAGTCCCTGTGATGTGGCATTGGATTTCCTAGGACCACACTGTGGGGTTAACCTAAGTCCAGACAGATTGGCAGTTAACTTCCATGTTTCATCTTTGTTTTCTTTTGAGGAGATTAGTGTAAGTCCATTGAGTGGCATCTGATATCCATTTTTATTTTAGGAGACTGGTGTAAATCCATCTATTGGTATCCGGTATCCGCTTTTATTTCTTTGCCTGTGGAGATTAGTGTAAGACCATTGAGTGGCTTCTAATATCCCGTTTTGTTTTAGGAGATTGGTATAAGACCAGTGATTGGCATCCGATATCCGCTCTTCTTTTGCTTTGCTTGTTTGTTATTATTAATTGCTATTCCAAAGGACACACTTGAATCATCTACTATATGATTTCAAGAAGTGAACCTTCTAAGAAGTTTTACAATTCCATCCTCATCCATTCATCATTCATTATGTCCTAAACCTTTTCACACTCTTGACTTTCAAATTTGGCATAAGTGTTGTGCAAACATCTTCATGTTTTTCTAACTAAAAACCTGGACTCAAGTCCTTGACCTTTTTTCAAAACTCCATTTCATAATACTTATTTGAATTGATCTTAATTATACTTTGACTCCATTTTCATAATCATAATCAGTAACTTCACTCATTCACTTGTTTTGGCTTTGTCCATTAATCTTTTCATACATGAGCTATAGGTTTGATTTATCTTAGTGGTTGATGTTAATCTCACCTTCTGTCTTTAGTGATTGAATTGTAAGCCTTCCTTGCCTATTATAGGGTTAACCCCTCCCTGGCAAGTTGAAGCTGTTCTCACATGGTGGACGTTGTTGTTTGTATAAGGTTGAGTTTTCTCCCGTGGATAACGTAAGACCTAGGGTTTGTGTTTAAAATTGAACCTAACCCACTTTTGGAAATCTTTTAGCCGAACTACGGCGTTCTGATCCTTACCTTTGATGGAAGGTACGTAGGCAACGGGTTCATCCGTTCGAACCCAATAACACAAAAATAAATAAAACCCAATAACCCAATAAAAATTGTATATTCTTTTCTCACCATCCCAATCATGTTTGCACAATCCTTATGTCATAACAAATAACAATATTTTATAACAAGTGTGAAAAGGGCTCCCTAGGAGTACCTAGGACGTAGTGGGTGCCTAACACCTTCCCATTGCGTAATTTACCCCTTACCCAGAATCTCTGATCTTTTTATTAGTTTTCTACGTGTAAAACTTCTTAGGCTTTTGTTCGCTTTTTAGCCAGTCCTTTGGATAAATAAAAGTGCGGTGGCGACTCGAAATTTCATGTATCTCTAGCTTATGATTTAATCGATAGATCATATAGCGACGAATACACCGCTACACAGAGCATTTATAGTAAATCTCCTCCAAAAGGAGTCTTTTCTAAAAATTTCCCCCAACAGATAAATATCTGAGATACTGCTTCATTTATATGGAGAATCTCAGTTGTCTGTTTGAGATGCTGCTTCATCAATATGAAGAGTCTCATTCAGTTTTTAGAGATACTGCTCTAGTATCCTCGAAGAGTCTTAGATTTAATTAAGGTATCATTCCCTTATTCGGAATATCTTAATTCTATCGTATAAGATGCTGCTTCGACTCGATACAGAGAATCTCATTTCTGCTGTTTGAGATGCTGCTTCATCAATATGAAGAGTCTCATTCCTTTTTAGAGATACTGCTCTAGGTATCCTCGGAGAATCTTAGATACGGTTGAGGTATCATTCCCTTGTCGGAATATCTCAATTATATCATATAAGGTACTGCTTCGTTGATCCTCAGAGAATCTCGTGCGTTCAAATCGAGACACTGATCTGCTAATTATCAGAAAGTCTTAGATACAGTTGAGGTATCATTCCATTATTGGAATATCTCGATCATGACATCCAAGATACTGTTCTGACAATTCCCAGAGAGTCTCGACTGTTTCATTTTACCTTCTAATAATTTTTCTTACTGTATTTCTCACTGCATTTTTCCTTCTGCATTTCTTCCTTGCATTTCAAAGGACAAAATTTGGGTCTTTTCGTATTTAATTACCTTCCACCACGAATGTACGAAGACTATTGTCATTCTTACTTTCTGGATCAAGTTAATTAAATAGGGGCAGCTGTCATACCCCAATTTTGTCCGGGCATATTTAAATTTTCACAGAATTGATTTCATTTTTTGCATCATATACATACCATTGCATACATTGCATCACGAATAACACCTAAAACGTCAGTCAGAATGAATTTATTTGAGAATACAGAAAAATCGGTTGAATCGTTAAAATTTGAGGAAAGACTGTATTTTTAATAAGTATATTTTGTCCTGACAATTTTAGTGTGACCAGTTCGATTTCTTTTTCGAACAAAATTTGCATTCGATTTCTTTTTGTAATTGATCAAATATTTTTTTTGATATTTTTTTAAAGAAATTAGAATAGTTTTTTAAATATTAAGTTAGTTTTTAAATATTAGTTAATTTAGATATTAATTAGTTTTTTATTAGTTAGTTTTAAAATATTAGTTAGTTTTTAAAACATTAGTTAGAGTTTTATTTTATAATTTAAATTAATTATTAGTTAGTTTTTATTTATTATAGCAATTAAAATATATTATTGTTGCATTGGATTCCCTCCACATAAAAAACAAAAAAATCTCTCTAATCCTAACGTCTCTCTCCACTACAATTTCTGTCTGCTCCACTCACTCTCCATTACCTCTCCTCTCTCTCTACTGTACGAAAGAAAAGAAAAAAAGAAAAAAAAGAAAAAGGAGAATCCCTATTTGAATCACCCAACTCCCTCACTCTCGCAGACACCATTCACTACTCACATCTCTCTCTGAAAAAAATCCCTCATCTTTCACTCTCTAAAAAAACAGAGGAAAAAATAAAAAAATAGAACTTTCCCTCTTCTTCATCGTAACTCACCTTCAACCTTAAACCCTCTGTCTCTCTCAGTCGCACACACCACAAAACCTTCCGCACGATCTCCACCGCCACGAGCTCAAGCTCGCACAACCAAAAACCACCAAACCCTTTCCGCCGTCGAAACCGAAACCACACCCCACCGCTTCGTTATCCGCCGATGACCCTGTGTCACAAACCAACGCGTGCTATCCGCCTTCATCCCTCACTCTTCTGCGTTTCATCCAACAACAACAACATCGAAGAATGGCTGAGCTTCGGTTCTCCAACTCTGCTCGAAGTTAAAGGTTTTGGCTTCAGATCACTTCAATAAGTCGATTGCCGTTCGAACTTATTTTGATGATGTACCGTGGATAAGTGGATTTGAAGAACCCCATGATGATAATCTTCTGAAATAAACTCTTGGCAACTATTCATCTGTACGGTAACATATCGATTTAAGCTTATTTAGAATTTTGATTATTTCATGACAGTATTTGATATATTTGGGTCATGTGCGTGTTTGTGCTTTTTCTATCTTCCGATTTGTTCTAGTTGTAGATGTTATCAACATATTCTGTGTTAAAAATTTCGGTGAGAATGGTAAAAAATTTCTGAATATTGTTACTCTGTATCGTTGATGTTCTTTGTTTTATGATAATCACCGCAATGTTGATAACGATTCGAATTAAGTTCGTGTCGATGATATGCTGGCTTTCTTTTTCCAGTTGCTTCTTGAAGTTTTAGCATTCGTTCTGCTATTTGTTGCTTGGAATTGGTATTGTGAAGTTGAAAAGTTGAAAGTTTTTATGGTGACTGTTTAGTTTCCATTCTGTAATACAATGTGTGAAATTTGTTTCGCAGTACTGTAATATGCATAAACTGTATCTTGTAGCTTCCAAGCATTTTCTTTTTTTTTTTCTCTCTTCTTGTATTATAAAGCCGTACCCATGTTACCGAGTACCTATTCTTTCCGTTTTTTTTACCATGATGACATTGTTTTGCTATTGAAAAACTTCTCACCACTTGCTGATTGTCCTGAACCTTAATTGTGTTGGTACCTTAAAATCAAAGATTGTGTTTATCAGCTGGTATTTGATTAAGTAGAATGCTAAACAGAATATGCTTGTTGATTAATTTTGGGCTAGATTTTAGTCATAAAGTTATAATCCTCTTGCCAATTGATTGTTAATTACATTGCGGGGTAGCTTTTTTAGGATCTAAAATTCTTTTACACGTTGTGAAATGTTGAAATATGAATTTTGTAAATATAACTGGTTTCTATTGCTTTACAATAAAATTAAAATTTCCATTCGCGGATCCGGTAGCTTCATGCCGATATACCGCCAAAATTCCAAATACATCAATTGTATATTCTTCACCGTGTTTCGATCTCATGCGGAGTTCCAATTGCCGCCATGTATAAACCGGTTTATAAGCACATTTTGTCACCGATTCAATTTTTATAAATCAAAGTTGTCACTAATTTGTTTTTTTCATAAAAATTATTATTAATTGAATTTTTGTTTGATTAATTGTTTTTAATTAATTAATCTTAATTAACTTAATTATTTGAGATAATTAAATAATTTTGATAATTAGTTTTAATTAATTCGATTAATCAACTTAAGTAAAATTTGATAATAATTAAAGGATTTTCTTTTCCATCATCATTTCATAATCATTTTTAATTCAATTTCATTCCAATTCACCATCGATTCAAACCAATTTCAAAAAGCACAAATCATACAATTCTCGATTTAATGTCGAGCCCTCTTTAAAAAACACCCTTGTAAGTCGATTGCTCTTCGCATCGCCATCAACCTCACATAGCTTACTCTTGGGCTTCCTTACAATGAAACCTACTTGGTTATTGATTAATCGAGTAGATGAAATAATACACTAAATAAAATTCATTTATTCAATCAACATGAATTCAAGCATTTCTCCAAACCATTTAACTTCTAAAGTTTTTTCTCTTTCAATCATAAACTTGGGATGAAAAGGAGATAGTAAGCGTACGCTTCACTATTTCTCAAGCACTTGAACAATTGGCGTACGCCATATTGCGTGAGTTCTTGTCACCCGATTAAACCCTAATAATCATACAAAATTCAAACCATTTTTCCAAACCAACTCAATTCCAAAAGAATTTCCCATTAAACATAAAATTTGGGATGAAAAGGAGATAGGAAGCGTACGCTTCATTATTTCTCAAGCACTTGAATAATTGGCGTACGCCATATTGCGCGAGTTCTTGTCATCCGATTAAACCTTAATTACACAATTTCAAATCACTTTTCCAAAATCAAATATAATTTCTAAACTCAAATCAATTTTCAAACCATTCAACTTCTAAAAGATTTTTCTCTTTTAAATATAACTTGGGATGAAAAGGAGATAGGAAGCGTACGCTTCACTATTTCTCAAGCATTCGAATAATTGGCGTACGCCATATTGCGCGAGTTCTTGTCACCCGATTAAACCTTAACCCAACAACTTCAAATCATAATATTTCAAAACATTTCTACAAATTCCAAATCCTTTTAATTCCATATTTCAGATGAAAAGAGGATAGGAGGCGTACGCCTCACTATCTTTCGATTATTCGAATAATTGGCGTACGCCACATTGCTCGAATCTTCGTCATCAATTTAAAACCTTAATCATCTACATTCAAACCTCATTTTCTAAATCAACTACAAATCCTACAAACATTTTTATTCTATATTTCAGATGAAAAGAGGATAGGAGGCGTACGCCTCACTATCTTTCGATTATTCGAATAATTGGCGTACGCCACATTGCTCGAATCTTCGTCATTCAAATAAAACCCTAATAATCATACAATTTCAAATTACAAATTCTACAACAAATTCCAAATCCTTTTAATTCCATATTTCAGATGAAAAGGAGAATAGTGAGCATCCGCTTCATTATCTCTCGATTATTCGAATAATTGGCGTACGCCATATTGCCCGAATCTTCGTCATCGAATTAAAGCCTATCAAAATACAAATTATTTTCACAAATCAAATACGATATCCAAACATTATCTTTTACAATTTAAACCTCGGATGATAAAAGAGGGGAGGCGTACGCCTCACCATCTCTCGATTATTTGGATAATTGGCGTACGCCATATTGCACAAATTATCGACTTCCGACTAAAACACGCTAAATAAACTTGGATAAAGGAATAGGTGGCGTACGCCTCGTTATCCCTTGAATAAGCAAGTAGGAGGCGTACGCCTCACTACTGTGCGTATTCAACATCCACAAACAAACTTTCAAAATAATTCGAGCGAAAAAGGAATAAAAGGCGGACGCCTTATTATTCCTCGAAAGAATTGAACAATTGGTGAACACCACATTGCTCAACCTTTCGTCGTTCTCCAAAAAACATCTTCAACAAATCAAACCTAACTTCTCGCCCCCGCGCGATTGAAACCAAACAAAACACCCAAACACATCAATTCAACTCGTCACCCCCGTGTGACCAAAACCCTTTTCAAAAGAACACTGTCAATCCTTTCTAATGCGCACAACAAACCAGTGCTTAAGCCTCCGCCGAGAGTAGACAAGCCAGCGTTTAGCCTTTAGGACGCGATCCATACAGTCGTTCATTAAAAGACACCAACAAACCGTAGTTCCCCGAACTACGAATGCTCTGATTTCCTTATTGCACCATAAGGATACGTAGGCAGGAGATTGCTATATCTTCGCGAGCACACTAATAAAAAACCTCCCATTTCCCCTCCTGAGGTCTTCACCCATATCTATCATCAATTCTAATTACCCGAAGAAAAGCAAATAACATGTAATTAACATTCAAATAGCAAATTGGACTAAAAGGTTCCCGTTGAGTACAACGGACGTGAGGGGTGCTAATACCTTCCCCTTGCGTAATCGACTCCCGAACCCGAATATGGTTGTGATGACCATTATTCCATTTTTTTAAAAGGTTCCCGTTGAGTACAACGGACGTGAGGGGTGCTAATACCTTCCCCTTGCGTAATCGACTCCCGAACCCGAATATGGTTGCGACGACCACTATTCTATTTTTCAAAGGTTTTATCGATATTTTCCTATTCCTTCATTGGGATAAATAAAGTTCGGTGGCGACTCTGTTCGAACTAATTTTTCCGCGACCATCGCGAGGAATCGCATTTTTCGAGATGCGACAATACCTCAATGCAAATTGCTTATACAAGCAAAGCAAAGCAAAAGTTCACAAGGAACTAAAAGCAACTAAAGTACCTGAAACAGTCAAGCAGATGTTAGTATACAACTTCAAACAAAGTAAAAGGAAACAGAGGCCAACAGTCAATTAGAGGCACATGAATGTGCAAGGCACAAGGCTTAGGGCATGTGAGCCAAGCCACCTACAAAACACACAAGTTAGTCATGGTATTTAAACAAGCTCAATCAAAAGGATTGGTCTCAATGGCCATTTGATGGGCAACCTGAAAACACAAACTCAAAGGTGAGTAACAGGACCACTAGGGCAAGCCTAGGGTCAAAAGAGATTAAGAAAGTCAAAACAGCAAGGGGTAAGTATCCAAAATCATGTTCAAACAATTAGGAAACAAAACCAATTGAGTTCACATTCATATCAATCATCATCATCATTTCATGAACCATTTAGGTCAAAGTATGGCAAACAGAAGCTCATAGAAGTCAACAGCAAGACTTAACTCAAAAGCAATCTTAAACATTTCCAAAAATCACCAAATAAATCATGATCAATCACAACCCATAGCATGGTAAGAATGTCAAATTTCATCCCATTTGGACAAGTGGAAGGCAGTCAATGAAAATCAGAAAGTCAAAACCATTTTGAACATGCTCAAAGAAGTCAACCAAACATGCATCAACTTAGAAAAATCATAAGTCAATAATGGTGTATGATAAATGAATGGGACTAAAACCATGGCAAATATGAGGATGTCTAGTTATCACATGTCAAATTTCATGTCCATCCAATAAAGTATGAGAATTTCACAAATGAAATGGGAACATGTGTCACACAAAGTCAACAATTGACTAGGCAGGGGAGAAAATCTCAAACAATTAGGAAATGCCACAAATAACTCCAAGAAAATTCACATGTAAACTAGACATACAAGAGTAGGTTCATGCAAAAAATCAGATCAATTGGAGGTCAAGAAGCATGGTAATGAAAATCATGAAGTTGGACATCAATGGTGTGACACAAATTGTCACACCCTAATTCAAAAAATCATATCTCACAAACCAGCAATGATAAATTCACAAACTCTATACCAAAATCACCATGAGTGTGTCTAGTTTAAGCACAAAAAATTTGGGATCCATTGGATACATTCTCATCATTTCACAAATGTTTTGGCAAAGTGTACAAGATTTGGTCACATGTCACACACCCTAGCCCCATTTAAAAACCATCCATCAAAAAATTCTGGAAAAATAATGATAAAAAAGTAGAGATCATGATGAACACAACACAAAAAATCCCATTAAATTTGGATTAAAAATGAACAAGTTATGATTTTTGTAAGTTAGGCATGGCAAATGAAACAAACATTACAAAACAAGATGATTAATGGAATAAATAAAGAAACAATGGGGGGTCAACGCCCCGGTCAACGCGCCAACATGGCCAATAGCAGGACGGCATGGCAGCGTTTTTTTTTTAATATATATTTTAGAAGGCGTTAAATAAATGAATTGGCATTGCGCCCCAGTGGTAAAACACTTGGTATTTGAAGCAAAGGTCTGGGGTTCGAATCCCCCTCGCCCCAGGCCTTTTGGTATTTATTTGAAAACAAGGCAAGGCAATTGCTACAGTAAACACATTACAGTAAACATATTGCCCAGTATCATGTGGCAGAAGAAAAAAAAAAAGACACTTAGAGTAACAATGTTCATCTAAACATGCACATTCATAATCCAACATCAATAATCATTAAACCATGCTAAACAAAGAATATTAAGCAAGAACAAGTTTAGACATCAAAGTTCATTTCACCATATCTCTCTAAATATTCAACCAATCATCACGATTCAAAGAGCAGAGTAACCAGCAAGGCACGCTCTACACAAAGCCTATCATTATTTCAAGAAATGAGATGTTCGAATCCTTACTTGTTTTTGAAGCAAGAAGTGAAACAGTTGTTATTTGGTGGTTTAAGCACAAAACAGTTGTGTTAGAACCCTCCCAATGATGAATGATGCAGATGCTTTGGCTCAGGAATGCGGGAAAATGCTTCAATCATGGACTGTCATGGATGATGTCTCTTATAGCAGCAGGCTTTTGCTTGGTTACAGCTTGGGTTTTGTGCTTGGAATGAGCTAAGTATGTTGTTTGGATGATGTTTAGGCAAGGCAAGGCTTAGTCCCTTTGGAAGCTTTGGAAGATTTTGAGAAAATGGCCAAGAATGAGTTTTTAGCATGAGTGAAGTTCTGTGGTTTTTTCATCCAATATGGCTTGTGTGCCTGCTATTGGAGTTCAAAAATGATAGAAAATCTGCTGCATAAGGCCTGCTGTCATGGTACAAAGCAAGGTGTGGAGGTATGGAGGATATGGTTGTATTTGTCCTTTCATTTTCCAAATTTTAAGCAAGTTAGTATGGCCCTTGTTTTACTGGTTTTTTAAGCTGCAACATGTTCAATTGACAGCAAAATGGCCTTCTAATTTTCTGTTTTGAGAGTACAAGGCAAGGCATGGTGGATGGTATGGACAAGTATGGTGAAATTGTACTTTTCTTACAATTCAAGCAACCAAGCAATGGCCTCATGTACTGCATAATATGAGCTTGCAAACACATTCTAAATGATATTTCTGAGCTGTTCCAATTGGCCAAATGTTAAAAAAATGTTTATATCAAAAAGTCAACTCTTGGTCAAACTTGCATTTAAATGAGAAAAGTCAAAATATGCCATTTTGATTGGTGAAGTTTTGGCTCATGAAATTTATATTTTTGGAAAGAGGGGATCAAATGTGACTTGTAGGAAAAAACCCCACCAAAATTGGCCAAACGGTTTGGGAGATATGGCCCTTTGAAGTTCAAGATTTTCTGAAATCGATTCGATCATAACTTGCCAACCACACATGGGAATTGAGAGTCCTAGGACTTTTTGGAAATGAGAGAACAAGATCTTCAACTTTCATGTTGGGCAAAAATTCATTTGAGGCTTGTATCATGATGTAAGTTTGAGGATCAAGACTTTCCATTTATGGCAGGTTTCAGTTACAAGCCCAGTTTCCATTTTGGGAAATTTTTGATCTGGCTTCAAATTCTTCCATGGTGGTGTTTGACATGATATATGAGGCCTATTTGGACATGAATGAGCTCTCACAAACCAATTCCAATCATCAAATCACTGATTAAATGGACAGTTGACCAACAGTTGACTTTTAGGGTTTCTGACTGATTGTGCACTGACTGATGACTTCCAAACCCTAATTCCTTGAGACCTTGACTTCAAATGATGTCCCAAGACATATGAACTCTTGATTAATGAGCATGGTGCCCAAATTCCACAAGAATGGCCACCATCCACTGCTTTGACTGACTGTTGACTTTCTTTGACTTTTGACTGTCTGTGTATGAACTGATGATCTCCAAGCCTTCAACCCTTGACTTGAACACTTCAAATGGACCTCCAAGTCATGTGAACTTGTTGGACAAGCCCTAAGGCCTTAGCCCAATGAGAGTTGTGCTTGCTAGCTTGATTGACTGATCTCCTGACCAGTTTGACCTAATTTCTTGATTGGCTTGCACTTGAGGCAAATGGGACAATGCAATGCTATGCAGTGGACCATGATATGCTATGACCTAATATGAAAATGTATGTACAATGCTAGGTGCAAATTTGAGGTGCTACACCCCTTATTCTAATTCCACCTGTTCAGGGGAAACCACTCTTTATGTACTTAAATGTGCTTGAAAAGTCAATGGGATGCGTGCTGGGACAACATGATGAAACCGTCTGAAAAGAACATGCCATCTACTATCTGAGCAAGAAGTTTACCGATTGCGAAACCCGACATTCACTCTTGGAGAAAACTCGTTGTGCTTTAGCATGGGCCACTCGCCGTCTAAGACAATACATGATTTGTCACACTACTTTGTTGATCTCAAAAATGGATCCAATAAAATATATCTTTGAAAAGCCTGCTTTAACTGGAAGACTTGCCCGTTGGCAGATGTTGTTGTCTGGGTATGATATCAAGTATGTATCCTAGAAATCCATTAAAGGAAGCGTGTTGTCTGATTACCTGGCACACCATCCTGTTGAAGACTATCTGTCATTGAAATTTGACATTCCTGATGAAGACATTATGGTAGTAAAAGATTGTGAAATCCCAGGACTTGATGAAGGACCTGAACCTAGATCTTGGTGGAAGCTCATGTTAGATGGTTCCTCCAACTACATAGGGCATGGCGTAGGAGTTGTTCTATTGAATCTGAATGGTGGATACACTCCTTTCACAGCAAGGTTGTGTTTTGATTGCACAAACAATATAGCAGAATATGAGGCGTGCATCCTAGGCATTGAAGCAGCAATTGACCTCCGAATAAAAATCCTCGAAGTATGTGGAGACTCAACCTTGGTGATATACCAAGTCAAAGACGAATGGGAAACTCGTGATACCAAGTTGATCCCCTATCGTGCCTATGTCATGGAACTAATAAAATACTTTGACGAAATCACTTTCCGTCATATCCCGAGAACTGAGAACCAAATTATTGATGCTTTGGCTATGTTGGCTTCAATTTACCAAGTTAGATTCCATAATGAAGCACCTCTCATTCAGATAGAGCGGAAAGTTGAGCCTGTCTACTGCCATTCGGTTGAAGAGGAAGCTGATGGTAAACCTTGGTTTCACGACATCAAATGCTTTTTGCAAAACCAAGAATATCCAACAGATGCAACAACCTTTGACAAGAAAACGTTGAGGAAGTTAGCATCCAAATTCTTCTTAAGCAATGGTGTGTTATACAATATAAACCACGACATGAATCTGCTTAGATGCGTGGATGGACATGAAGCGGACCTGTTGATCAAGGAGATTCATGAAGGATCCTTTGGAACTCATGCTAATGGGCATGCCATGGCCAAGAAGATTTTGAGAGCTGGTTATTACTGGTTGATCATAGAATCTGACTGCTTCAATTATGCTAGAAAATGTCATAAATTTCAAATCTATGTCGACAAGGTACACGTGCCTCCGACCCTACTAAATGTTTTGACATCACCTTGGCCTTTCTCAATGTGGGACATCGACATGATTGGCGCCATCGAGCCTAAAGCTTACAATGGTCACCGCTTCATCCTGGTTGCCATTGATTACTTTACCAAATGGGTAGAATCCGCCTCTTATGCTAATGTGACAAAACAAGTGGTTGCACGGTTCCTCAAGAAAGAGATTATTTGCCGTTATGGAGTTCCAAGCCGGATCATTACAGATAATGGGACGAATCTGAACAATAAGACCATGAAAGAATTATGCGACAACTTCAAGATTGAGCACCATAACTCTTCACCATATCGTCCAAAGATGAATGGCGTTGTTGAAGCCGCTAATAAAAACATCAAGAAAATCCTGCAGAAAATGGTGAAAACCTATAAGGATTGACATGAAATGCTACCCTTTGCACTGCATGGATACCGGACTTTCGTCCGCACTTCAACATGGGCAACCCTATTCTCTTTGGTATATGGGATGGAAGCGGTTCTCCTAATTGAAGTGGAGATACCTTCAATGAGAATCTTGATGGAGACCAAGCTAGAAGAGGCTGAATGGATTCAAAACAAATTCGATCAGTTAAACCTCATAGATGAGAAGCGAATGACTTCTTTGTGCCATGGACAATTATACCAGAAACGACTTAAGAGGGCTTTTGACAAGAAAGTACGTGTTCGGGAATTCAGAGAAGGATACCTCGTACTCAAGAAGATATTGCCACTACACAAGGACTCACGTGGGAAGTGGACTCCTAATTATGAAGGCCCATATGTTGTGAAGAAAGCCTTCTCCAGAGAGGTGCCTTGATTCTCACAACTATGGATGATGAAGAGCTTTCACACCCCGTGAACTCTGATGCAGTTAAAAAATACTATGCCTAATAAAAACCCGCTAAGTCGAAAACCTGAAAGGGCGATTTAGGCAAAAAAAGGGGTATCCCGGTGTGTAGCAGGGTATTCGTTACCATTAGAGATATTGACTAAATCCAAGGTAAACCATACAAGTCGAGTCGCCACCGTACTTCTATTTATCCAAAGGAATGGTTAGAAAGCGAACAAAAACCTAAAAGTTTTATCGAATCAAAAACTTGTAAAAATGTCAGTGATTTGGGTAAGGGGGTTGGTTATGCAATGGGAAGGTTTTAAGCACCCAAAACATCCTAGGTACTCCTAGGGAGCCCTTTTCATAAGTGTTGTTCTAGTCTAAAGGGTGTAGGTATATCTAAAGTACTATTTACTAAAAGGAAGGTTAAAAGAAAATGACTCGCAAGGACGTCGCATCCACTGCCTACATATCTCATCTGAGTATGAGAATCAGAGTCTTCGTAGCTCGGCTACCTATGGGTTAAAGATAAGTGTGCTTGGTAAGATTTCGCGTCTTATGCCTACGTATCTCATCTGGAATGAGAATCAGAGCAAAACGTAGTTCGGCTACACTAGGGGTTAAGGATTGCCATCTGAACATGGACTTACAAAAGGGGACACCAGTTGTGTCAAAGGAGGGTGGGCAGTGTGTTCAACGTCCTAGCAGTAGGTGTCGCAGCTCGCTGAATCGAGTCTTAGGCAGTTCCCTCTTTGCAATAGAACGGACTGACATGCCACAAGATCGGAGATGCACGGAAGGTCTAAAAGTGGGGAAGCTCTACTATAGAGTTGTCATGCAAAGAACAGGGGAATTCTACCTATGTTATTATGCAAAGAATAGGGGAATTCTACCTATGTTATCAAACAAAGGGTTCTACTTAATGGGTGCTACCTAAACGGAACAAGAGTCGACAGATGGAGCGCGGAGAGGAGTTACGTATAAGGGTAGATGGTGATGCCGGAGGCAATCGACTTACAGGTAGATGGCGATGTCTGAGGCAATCGACTTACAATAGGATGGATGAATGCGTGTTGGTTCTGTTAAGTTTTGAAAATGATTACTCGACGTTGGATCGAGCTTTTGATCTTATTTTGAAATGGTTATCAGATGTTCATTTTAATTATTGTATTAACAAGTGAATAAATAAATAAAGAAATAAATATTATACACTTTATGGGAGAGGGGTACATTTGTTATGAATGGGGATTGTTCATGGCAAACAAACAATAAGAATATATGCCTCATACATCATACAAGTAGGCAACAGTTATCAATCAGATCGGATAAATAAATAGTATATAATCAAACCAAAGAATCAAATAATGAAATAATGGAGCATTAAACAATGCACGGGAAGTATAAACATGTTAAACAATCAAGCAATGGTAAGCATGGATGAAAGAAACAAGTATAAAAGATGATAGCTGAATCAGACAGATGAAAAGAAATGCACAAAAGGGATCACTGAATAATTTAATCGGGAAATGAGGTAAGGACCAAATAAAATCAAGATGAAAAGGCCTCTAATACATGGCATATGAGATGGACAAGGGAGGATCAAAAGATCTCTTCAATTGCCATAAGCAATCCCTAAGTCAAACATCGATCATAGAGAAGTCAACTGAAAATTCAAGTCAACTTAAAAAATACCAAATAAATAGTAAATTAATCAAGAAAATTATGAAAAACTAAACTAAATAAGGTGGGGTCAGGACATCATCATCCCCCAAAAAGATTTTAAAAATAATGAAAATTGACACGTGAATTAATTAAAAGAAAACATAGGTCAAACCAAAAGTCAACTAATAAGACTAGGTTAGAAATAAATCAAGAATAAATAGTAAATTAGTCAAGAAAATTATGAAAAATTAAACTAAATAACTTGGGGTCAGGACATCATCATCCTCCAAAAATATTTTAAAAATAATGAAAATTGGTACGTGAATTAATTAAAACAAAACATAGGTCAAACCAAAAGTCAACCAACCAAACTAGGTCAAAAATAAATCCAAAATAAATTGAAAATGTGAAATAAAATTCCAAGAAAAGGTCAGGTTGACCATGAGACAGTGGTCAACCTTCATCCCAAAAATCAAATGCTAACAATAATTTTAAGTCATAAAAATAAAATCAATAAAAAAATGTGTTAAAATGGACCATTTAGAATAAATAATTAAAATAAAATATTAATATTAAAAAAATACGAAAATAAAATTATATAAAATTAAATAAAACGTTAAGAAAAGTGAAAAATATTTTTGGGTAATTTTATGGACGAAGAAAATATTTTAAATAAGAAAAAGAAATATGAAAATGGAAGGATTAATGGTGATGAACATGGTAAGCAAGCGTAGATATATCAAAACCTGACCATGGAAGAGAGGATTACCTAATGGAAAATAGAAGTGGAATGGAATCTGATATGTGATGAAGCTTTGCCTCCTTGCCACGAAATTCCAATGCTCCTTTAGGGTTAGGGTTTCAGCTTCTTAAATAGGGTGGATTAGGTGTTCTCATGGGCTTTTTAATAAGTGATTTATCCATAAGAATAAAAGTGTGAAGTGAGGTGTAAAATGTTGTTATTTTGGGCCAAACTTAAGTGAATGAATGTCCAATGCATGGCCAAAAGAGGTCAAAAAACGTGATTGGTTTGTGCAGCATGCTTAGAAAATCTGATTGGGCCAGCCAGGCCCAAAATCTGCCTAGAAAATCAAGTCATGGTGCCCACTTTAAATGAATGTATCTCTCAAACCATGGATCCAAATGAGATGATTCTAAAAGGATGTGAAAGAGGACATGGCAAGGTACAATTATTGTGAAGAAAGTATTTTCAAATAATACCTTGAAGTGCAAGAAAACTGGTCAAGAAGTCTTGACAAATTTTGAAGATTTTGGACTTAGAAATTTTTCTAAGTGTCCTAAAAAAATGTCTCACTTTGACTAAGCATAACTTTCTCAATTCTAATCCAAATGGAGCAAACTTTATATCTCTAGAAAGCTTGGAACAAGAGGAACAACTTTCTTGTTGGAGAAATTCTCAAATGGAGATTTTATCTTGATGCAAAATGGGCTTAAAGTGAGTGCAACGATCATGAAAACTTGCCCTAAATGGAAAGTCAACCATTTCCAAATTAAGTAACTTTTCCAATTCCTGATTAAATGATGAATCCTTGATCCAACCTTGATCCAACCTTGATCAAATTCCACTCTCAAAATGTCAGGAGTTGGCTTTTCTGGCCCCACAGTTGACTTTTCCCAAACTGTCTAATTCCCGATTCCATTGATCAATTGAAGCACTTCTAGCTCAAATAAAGAGCTTATTTTTTGTATGTAGACCCTTGTGGACATATGGAGGGCCATGGAAAAGAGTTTCACCCAAAGAATCAGAAATAAACTGATTTTATACCAAACCTTAGTGTTAGGGCAAAATATTCAGGAACTGATTGCACTGATTGCCAATGGATCTTTCTGGGATAATTGTGAATCTTCCTAGGCCAATATGCCTCTCTAATCATGACATGGATGAGCTCCTCTACTTCCAACCAAACATTGCCTGTTGCAGGTAGCCATGAAACCCTAATTTCTGATTAAATCCAGATGAACACTCTAATTGCTTTGAATCTTTCACTGATGAACTGAGGACCATAATAAGATACTTGGACCCCCCTAAGACCCTTGAGACTTGTATACTTATAAAATGAAGTCCAATTCTCAATCTTGCTTTGTGTGGGCTCCTTTTGTTAAGGAGTGATCGATCAAAACCTGATCTCCATGTCACTAATGTAGTACGCAATGAGTATGACCTAATATGATGCTAATGAAGTGTAAAACATAATCCCATGCTTCCAGGAAAAATGAAGGGTAAATTTTGGGGTATTACACGGTGGATCAAAAACCCGAAGGGGCGATCCAGGCAGAAGTTAGGGATGAATAAAAAATTATAGCTTGCTAAGTTGAAAACCTGAAAGGGCAACTTAGGCAAAAAAGAGCTTCCCGGTGGATTGAAAACCCGAAAGGGCGATCCAGGCAAAAATTAGGGGCAAAAGGCATAAACTACATCAGTTGTTACTGATCGACACAGAAGAATCAGAGGTGGAAGATCAGTGAAGTTACTCCCTTTAGAAGCAAGGTTTTGGGGAGTCATAGTTATTAGGGATATTAGTGGTCACTGAATTCAACATAAACCTTTCCTTATTGCCATTTTCAAAATTGTAACATTCCATGGAGCTACGCCATTTGTGTGCTACCATCCTTGAATAAAATACAAGTTTTTCCTATCAATCATTGTTAATTGTGTTCTTCTATGTGTTTTGTTATGCAAAGTGTCATTTATTTGTTAATAATGAAATTTTGAAACTTGAAAAGAATTTGAAATTTAGTGAAAGGAACAAAATTACTTTGATATATGTGAAAATCAAGAGAAAATCATTTGTTTTTCCGGAAGCCTCAAGGTTGCAGAAGCACTCCTAGATCACCAACAAGAATCTCCATGGAGCATAACCTATTAATCCTATGGAAGGATGACCCTTTGGCTAGTTATAAATGTCAATCTTAATAGATTTTCCTCTAGATACGCCTATTACTTGTACTGATTGGAGTTATTGGTGTTGAGGAATCAGAATCTCTATAAACAGTCCCTATAAACTCCCAGTCTGCCTATCGTCAGCATTACATATCATGATCATTCATATATCATGCATAAAACAAAAAAAAATCAAATCATGCATGGTTTAAAATGTACTTTGTACTCATTTGCATTACCCATTTGGTCTCGTCGTTGATCGTTATCCCTTGACCCAAAGTCCAGTTGTCATTGGCACTCCATCCAAAGTTCAATCATTATGGAAATCCTGAAGAATTCAGTTGTCACTGGTGTTATCTCCAATCCGATTGTTATGGGTATGTCTAGTTCAGTTTTCATTAATATCTTATTGGAAATCCAATTGTCATTTGGTACCCTTAAAATCTAGTTGTTACTAGAATCATTTCAAGAGCTTAATTATCATTGGAGTCTCTGGAATTCAATTGGTACTGGCATTATCTTCAAAAAAATCTAGTTATTACTAGTATCATTTCAGAATATAATTGTCATCGGTATCTATTTAAAGTCCAGTAGTAACTGGCACTTTATTCTTAAAATCCAATTGTTGTTGGCTTTCTCAAAAAAAGTCCCTATATAACTGGCACTCCGTTTGAAAATCCAATTGTGATTGGTACTTGAAGTTTGGCTATCGCCAACATCATTTAAAGTCCAGTTGAAACTATCACTAATCCGTTATAAGCTGGTTGTAATCCATTGCCTACGGTACAAGTCCAATTGTTGGCATATACAGAGAGTTTGATTACTCTGCTTTTCCTGACGGTTCCTAGAAAGTCATGAGTGACTCTTCATTTTAAGGAATTCCCAGAAGCTTGGATGTTATTATTGTTGAAAAAAATCCAATGATGTTTGTTTTGATTGATTTCTTCATAAAGAATCTCCAATGTTTTTATAAATGATTTTCTAATGAGAAAATCCTATTGTTGTAGTATGGATGATCTTCTAGTGAGAAGACTCCAACTTATTCTTGTCTTGGATAATTTTCCTGATAGGAATCTCCAAAATCTTTTATTGGATGAATTTATTATGAGAAATCTCCAGAACGGACAAATATGCTCTAAAGTGTCGTCAGGTCATATCTAAACCTGTTAATAAATCATACTTTGAATATTACCCAACGTCTTTTCCCCAGCAATTTGTCATCCTTAGTGTGTCTTCACCCGTTGGTCTTTGTTTGTTTCCTGTGGATCGTCGCTATCATATTTTCATCATTCTCCATAGGTCTGCTTATAATCTATCATAAAAAATCATGCTAGGGCTCATCATATCCCCAACAAACCAAAAAGAATTCATTCAGCTCATAGCATAACATGTCATTGCATCTAGAGGCAAAATACGGGTCTTATGTATTTAATTACCTTTCACTCTGATTTCATGAGGGTTTCCATCACTCATGCTATGTGGTAAAGATATTTAAAGAGGGGTAACTGTCATACCCTAAAATTTTCTCCATCTAATTCATCTGCCTTTATCCAATCACATTCGTTTGTCTACAACTACTCATTTGTGCCTCATTCATCTGCATTTATCCATCTGCATCTCATTATCTTTATCCATTCAGTGTGATTGATCTGTTTGATCTAACCAGTCCATTACATACCCACATTCAGGCATTAGTTTTGTTTTCCACTTAAACTTTGTTAGGGTTATTAGGACGTTCATTAGGTGTTTTGGATTTTTTGTTATTATTATTATTTTTAATAATTTATAGCCAAATCATCATTTCATTCATGAATACATCCATAATTGACGTTTGCTTTGTCTTACATTAAGTTTGGATGTTTAGAATTTAAATTTGCATTTTACACTAAATGTTTAGCTTTGTCTTTACTTTCTTTTTTTTTTTCAAAATAAATTAAGTGCTATTTAGTTTTGCCTTGATTTTATTCTTGTTCTAGCAAGAGTTTTTCATATTA
This sequence comes from Lathyrus oleraceus, assembly GCF_024323335.1. Lineage (NCBI taxonomy): Eukaryota > Viridiplantae > Streptophyta > Magnoliopsida > Fabales > Fabaceae > Lathyrus > Lathyrus oleraceus. The sequence continues at coordinate 253,279,313 of NC_066582.1, read as the reverse complement.
GTTGGAAATAATAGCAAATTCACATTTTTATTTAAGTTCACATTTTATTTGTACATTTAAATTCACATTTGCATTTACATTTAAAATTCATATACATTCAAATCCACATTTTTATTTTACATTTAAATTCATATTTTGCTTCTAATTAACACTTTATTTTACACATATTTTGTTTTTTTACATTTAAAGTTCAAAAATAAATTACATTTTTATTCTACCTTTTTTTACACCACTAAAGAAAAATAAGGAAGGCTTAAGCCACATATATTTTTTTACATTAGCCAAGTTACACAATAAGGGAATAATGTCAAATGAGTGGGGACCCTCAATTTGCATTTTTTGATGAATTCGTTTGCTTCTTGGTTTTTCCTCCACCTCTGATTTCATTGGAGCAAAGAGTTTTGTCTTGTACGTACCTGGATGCAGAAGCATAGAAGAAAGTTAGCATAGATATAACACATTTCCTAAGTCAAGGTGGAAAGCAACATGCAGGATGCACCAAAACATCAGCATAACAAATCTTTCAGTAAATTATTAAAACATCTCTTGGCATAAAAAAAAGTTGAATAATTCCATTACTTTTGTGTCATATAACAACATCATAAATCCTAAAAATTTCACAATATAAAGAGGGAGCAGCCCCTAATAACAACCTTATTAGAGTTGTATTTTTCTTTTTTTTGCTCGCCTGCTACGCTTACTTCCCCCATATTCTCGATATGCTTGTTGTGGTGATCTATTTGCTTCCATTTTTTTGCACCCTATGTTCCACCTTGCTGAAGTTTCAATTTTTGCAAATTGCTTTTTTTCTTATGTTTAGTTCAAATCGAAGAGGATTTTTATGTTGAGAGTAAGAACATGCGGTTAGATTTTTCAAAGCATGTATTTCTGTTTCTTTGTTTTTATTTCTAAAACTATGTTTATCTTAAGGAAGATAAAGGGGATGATTATCAGAAGTGAGATAGTGATAGGGTGGAGGACGATAGAAAAGAGAGAGATCTGTTTTTTCTCTCTCCATTTGATCGTGTCTTATTCCCTTTCCCTTTTTTAGATTTTTTTTGTTTAATACTCCCTCCGTTCCTTTTTAAGTATCATTTTTTGATTTTATACACATACCAATACCAAGGAAGTTAATCATTATTGTTACTTTCAAACAATAATTCTTGTTTTACCTATAATACCCCTAATAATTTATTACATTCATTTTACTTTTTCTCTCTCTATAATAATTACTTAGGGGTAATTTTGACAAAATTGCAATTAATACTACCTTAAATTTTGCAAGTGACAATTAAAAAGAAACAATCTTTTTACAAGAAATGAACACTTAAAAAGGAACGGAGGGAGTAGCAATAATGACATGTTAATCACATTTTATTTTTCTCTTTTAATCTCTTTTAATATCATTAACATTATCATTTATAATATATTTTGAATAACTCTATGTAGTTATTGGTGGAAATATTGAACGTCACTTTCATGTAGTTCCCCTATGCACTAGTTGTTGACTCTATTAATAGAGAGCATTCATTATTTTGATCAATACATGTGTACCAGAAAAGAGGAAGGGAGCGGCTATGTAACAAATTAGGGTTCCCAAGTGTGATAAGCAAACCAAACCGGGTCGGTTAAGGTCCAGTCTGAACCTCCTGACCCACGTTCCACCTCCCCCAATAGGATTTTACTCTTTTTCTTGATTCATTTGATATTGTTTCATCTTCTTTATTTTCTTTTATTGTTTTTTTTAAAATTAAGTTATTAAAATAAAAAAGTTAAGTTTAACATTTATTTTATTTTATTATTTTTAAATAATGTCACAAAAATAAAATAAAATAAAAAGTAATTTAATTTATTTTCTTTTATTATTTTTGATTATGTTATAAAATAAAAATAAAAAGTAATGTAATTTATTTTATTTTATTATTTTTGATTATGTTATAAAAATAAAAATAAAAAGTAATGTAATTTATTTTCTTTTATTATTTATGATTATGTTATAAAAATAAAAATAAAGGTTATTTTATTTATTTTATTTTATTAATTTAGATTATGCTGTAAAAATAAAATAAAAATTTATTTCATTTATTTTCTTTTAATTTTAGATTCTGTCACAAAATATTCCAAAAAAGAGTTTACCATTTATTTCATTTTAATTTTAGATCGTGTCATAAAATATTCCAAAAAAGAGTTTACCATTTATTTCATTTTAATTTTAGATTATGTCATAAATAAATTTTAAAAAAATAAGTTTACCATTTATTTTATTTTAATTTTAGATTATGTCATAAATAAATTTCAAACAAATAAGTTTACCATTTATTTAATTTTAATTTTAGATTATACCATAAAAAAATTCCAAAAATTAGTTTACCATTTATTTTATTTTAATTTTAGATTGTGTTATAAAAATATTTTTAAAAAAAGTTAATTTATTTATTTTCATTATTAGTTTTAGATCATGTTATAAAAATCATTAAAAAAGGGTTAATTTAGTTATTTTCATTATTATTTTAAATTATGTTTAATCATTAAAAAAGAGTTAATTTAGTTATATTTCTTATTATTTTTAGATTATGTTAGGAAAAATAAAAAAGGGTTATGTTTAATTTATTTTCTTGTGTTATTATTTTAGTTAGATTTTAAAGAGAATAAAAAAAGTATTTAATTGTTTTATTATCATACCTCTTTTAAAATAAATAATATGCATATGTCTAATATTAAGTTGATCTTATTTTCTCACTTTATTTTACAAGACATAAAAAGAATATAATTGTATTTTTCTCCAACTTAATTTTTTGCTATTTTATCTAAATATTTGAATAACTATAGAATTATTATTTTTAAATAATATCGTTTTATTTGTAGTTTTATTTATTATTGTTAGAATATTATGAATAAATAATTAAATAAATATCTAATAATGATGTTGATTAATTAATAGAATAAAATATTTATGATTAATTTCTTAAATTTTGGTTATACCCCAAGTTATATCTTTTAATCTGATTAATTTATTTCTTTAACCCGATTCAAATGCTTTATTATTTAAGTTAAAATATTAAAATCCTTTTTCAAATAACTCAAGAAAAGGACCATTGGAATCTAGCATTTCGGTGGAAACCCTCGAATAATCGGTCCTGAGTCTCGCGTTTTGGGTTAACCGTTCATTCTTTTCTTTTGTCCCTAAAACACTGTAATTAACTTGGACAAAATAAGGACAGTTGGGATTAAACATTCTGGCGCAACCCTTTGAACAATTGATTCTTATCAAGCAGTCGTTGTCCATCAAACAATTGTCTCAATTAATTCGATTTCAAAAGGACCATCGGAATCTAGCATTCCGGTGGAACCCTGAATGATTGATCATGAGGCTTATGTCTCATTCTCATCAAATGTTCGTCATTCACCCATAAAATACATCCAACGCGTCAAACTTTTTTTTTTCGTCGTGCGATTGATCTTAAAACCTTTTCAAAAACGAAAAACATCTTGTCTTAAGATGATGTAAAGTAATGCTTCGTACATAATTGTTGAGTTGATATAAGTGACGTTTTCCGAATGTCTTGATTTGTAAATCCATTCGATGTGTGGTATACGTCCGCTCCCCATCTGTTTTGGGTAAAACAATGTTTTTCGTCGATTAATACAATATAGTTTTCGCTAAAATAGACCAAAAAACAAACATTTTTCTACCCAGAACTACGTAAGCCTTGAGTTCTCTATTGAGATACGTAGGAGCAGGATTGCGAAATCTTGTCAGGCCCATTAATAAAAAACTTAGGTTTAGTCCCCCTTATTGCAAAAATCCAAAAACATCTTCTATTTTCTTTTGATCCTATTATTCTTTCCCTCATAATAACTTGAGAAGACTAACATAAGCTAACATTCAAAACGAAACTAACTAAACGGTTCCCGTTGAATACAACGGACGTGAGGGGTGTTAATACCTTCCCCTTGCGTAACCGACTCCCGAATCCTGATTTGGTTGCGACGACCATAATCATTGTCGTTCTTTCTTGGGTTTTATCGATATTTTCCCTTTCCTTTTTAGGAATAAATATATGTTCGATGACGACTCTGTTCAGTACATCCCGCGAGCGTGCGATTGCGCTCCGCGAGCGTTGTGTTCTCATTTTCCGAGGTACGACGATATATATATATATATAATATATATAGATATATATAATATAGATATATATTATAATATATATATATATATATATATATATATATATATATATAATAATAATATAATATATATATATATATATTATATATAATATATATATATATATATATATATATATATATATATATATATATAATATATATATATATATTATATATATATATATATATATATTATATATATATATATATATCTATATATATATATATATATATATATATGCGCTTGAATCGGGTAGGGACTGCTAAGTCCGCTGCTTTGGTTTGGAAACCTCCAGAGGTGTCGAAGGATCATACGCTTCACAGAAGAAAGAGATAGAATCCAACTTTTGTTTGTTATCCGCAGTGCAAGTTCCCAACATCGCTCAGGTTGGAATTAGAGAAACTAAGTTTATTTCGGTATAATAAAATAACCAATCCTGAATAAGGGATAAGTCATGCTTGTATAGACTATGGCATCGTTAAGCCCTTTTAATTAAGTGTGAAATGTTTTATTTCAAAGTAGCTAAGCGAAGTTTGGTCGGAGACCTGATCTTTGGTCATATAGTCGTCTGATAAATCTTGTACTCTATTAAGAATAAGAAAAGAAGAAAATTCCTTGATCATATATCATATGTGATGCCCATTTCCTGATGCCACGCTTCATGCTGCTCCTGCTAATGTTATTGCTACCTCCCTCCTCCTTTGCTCCTTCGATATATGCTCGGTCGTAATATGTTTTTGCTTTATATTCTTCCTGAAACAGCTTTGAGGCCTTGTCAGTTGCTTTCACTAGCAGCGCTTATGCCAGAAGCACTCGTAGGTTGAATAACGGTAAGATTGGATGCGCAAGGACAAAGAAAACTGTTGCGATTCCATTCAGGTAATGTAATAGTAAATGTTTGATCAATAGCAATAGTGTTGTGGCACTTCTTTATGACTGCTGCCAACTTGATTATTTTTTTATGCAAGTAGGTGTTCCAAAGGTAGGATTTGAAGTTCCTGGTGATGATGAAGCTTCTTGGATTGACTTATACCATCAACTTTTTTTGACAGCCTACTTTTTTTAGTTTAATAGGTTGAGAGTGAAATATCAAATCAAATTTGTGGTATGATGATATATCTCAGTTAAGAGAATAAGTACAAAAATTTGTATCTGCTTATAAATTCTCTAGGCGGAGAGGTTCTATCTGGATTGTCCATTTTTTATATTATGCAATTTGTAGAAGCTGAAGTAGAGACAATATGCGTAGGATTATTCGCTTCAGTGGCTTGATGTTTGTGTTCTCTCTCGGTTTCGTGATTTTGTTCATATATTGTGTTGTGGTTGTGTTGATCGTGTGATGTTGCAGTAACATTACGGTTCGAGTTTTGTATCATATTAAGTTATGTCTCGTTTTTACGTGTGTGTTTGCATTTTAAATTTTCGATTTTGCTGTTGTAGAAGAAGCTGAACAGTAGTATTGTGGTGTATAAAGGAACATGTTATTTTCACGTTCATTCTGTTTTACCATTTATTGTGCTAGTTTCTCTTATTTATCATTCATTTCCATTGTTAGACAAATTGAGGTTAATGGTTGAGATGGTTGAGGCTTTGGTGTTCTAATTTCCTTGACTTGGCTTCGATTCCAGTGTGCTACACTTTATTTTTTGATGTTTATGAGTTTTTTTTTTCTATTTTATGCATTTTGTTCCCTTTTTATATTTTTCAGGTCATGGTTTGACACAACGGAATCATGGTTGAGTTGGTTGAGGCTCGTTGAGGCTCTATCTCCCATGTCCTGTGACTGATACTTGCATGCCATAACCTTTTTTTTGTTGGTTTTTCTACTTTTTTTACTACTTTTTGTTTGTTTTTTAGGCATTTCATTTTAATCAAATAACTTGTAATTTTTTATGGGTTTCTAGCATTCTATTTTTTCTTTTGCTTATAAGTGTTATTCGGATATATGGTCTTATTCTCTTCATTATTGTGTTCTTCTTTCTGCTTCATATCACCGATGTTGAGAGCTTCTTCATTCCAGTACACCCGTTGCATTTTGTCCATACGATTATATCATTTTTTTTCTTTTAATTCTGATCGTTGTTTTTTGTATTTCCTTAGTGATAATCATTTGTATCGTTATTGTTGTAGCTACAAAGAAGGAGATTGGGTTTTGTATTTTGCGGTTCAACAATATTGTTGCCAATGTCGTGGTGATGTTTAAATTTCTCTTAATGGTAATTTTTCATGTTATCTTTTGTATGAATGTTTGGTTTCTTGTTGTTCTTATTCTGAACATTACCTTCTAGCTCTTTACCTTCTCTAAGTTTTAGGCTATTTGTGATGTTGGTTGGTTTGTCTTTTCACTGCAAATTGTGTTCTTCACACTCTTCCCCTTCAGGATTCTCTCCTCTATGTAGCTTGACAAATTCACCTTGTAATCATGGTTATCATTGATATACAAAGGTTTGTTGTTATCCTAGTTGGCTTGATTCACTATTTTGTTCTAGTGTTTTCCTTTGTTATTAACCCCTCCTTTGCGTTGAACCAAAGAATTCTTTCTTCTTCCCACTTTTCTATCTTCCCATTTGTCAGTGGACCCCTCTTCTCCTAATTATTTCCATTCTAGAAACGAAGATTCCACAATAATTCTTAAATTCAAATCAACTAATTGTTCGCGTATAGCACCCACTCCACTAGAATTTTCTCGATTTTGAAATGTATCAAAACCTTGAGTAGAAAAAAAGAGTGGGCTACTGTATTTCCAGCATTGGATTTCATATTTGAATGAACCTCGTAATCGTAAAAAGTCGGTTTTTTAACTACGGGCCTAGCAAAAGAAAATTTTGGATAGGATCCAATAAGATGGATCTCCCCCTTTGAAAATCGGACATGAGGGTTTCCTCTCATCCGGCTAAAGCATTTACACACAATTATATATATATATATTATATATATATATATATATTATATATATATATATATATATATATATATATTATATATATATATATATATATATATATATATATATATATATATATATATTATATATATATATATAACGCTTAGTTGCTGAAGGAGTACAAAGACTACTTAGCATGGGATTACGATGAAATGCCTGGTTTAAGAAGAGATCGAGTCGAAATGAAGTTGCCCATAAATCCTGAGAAGAAGTCCATCAAGCAGATCCCGAGGTGTTTTGCACCTGAAGTTCTGTCGAAGATCAAAGAAGAGATCGAAAGGCTTCTCAGATGCAATTTCATCCGCACCACCAGGTATGTCGAATGGATTTCTAATATTGTATCAGTTATTAAAAAGAGTAGTACTTTGAGGGTTCGCATTGACTTCAGATATTTGAATGCTGCAACCCCAAAGGATGAGTATCCAATGCCTTTGGCGGAAATTCTAGTAGATTCTTTCGCAGGACACGAGTATCTTAGTATGCTCGACAGATAATTATGGATATAACAAGATCTTCATTGCTGACGAAGATGTGCCAAAAACGATATTTCGATGTCCCGGAGCATTAGGAACCTACGAATGGGTAGTGATGCCTTTTGGCCTAAAAAACACTGGGGCAACTTATCAGCAAACAATGAATTCTATTTTCCATGATTTTATCGAAATGTTCATGCAAATCTATATTGATGATATTGTGGTTAAGTTCGTTTCAGCAAAAAGTCATATAGACTATATGCGATAAATCATTCAAAAGAATGAGGAAACATGGTCTAAAAATGAATCCTCTTAAGTGTGTTTTCTGTGTGCAGGCTGAGGATTTCTCAGACTTCGTGTTCCATAAGAAAGGGATCGAAATTAACCAGAACAAGATCAAGGCCATCATGGAGGCGAAAACACCATCAACGAAAAAGGAACTGCAGTCGCTGCTAGGCAAAACCAACTTCTTAAGAAGGTTTATCTCGAACTTAAGTGGCAAGACTCAAGCCCTGTCACCTCTACTTAGACTTAAGCAGGAAAGCTTTAAATGGGGGCAAGCGCAACAGGAGGCTTTCGACAAGATCAAATAATACCTTGTGCATCCTCCGATTCTGTCACCTCCTTGTAGGAATAGAAGTATGAGATTGTACATAGCTGCATGTGATGTAACTTTAGGGAGCATGTTGCCTCAAGAGGATGGAAATGGCGTCGAAAGGGCCATTTACTACCTTAGTAGAGTTCTCAATAATGTAGAGACTAGATATAGTATAGTCGAAAAGTTATGTTTATTTCTATATTTCTCATTTACAAAATTAAAGCATTATACAAAGCCAGTTGATGTTTATGTTTCGTCTCATTTCGACGTTATTAAACATATTTATCTAAACCTATCTTACATAGTCGAATTGGTAAATGGACATTGGCTTTAACTGAGTATTCTCTAACTTACATGCCTTTAAAAGCTGTTAAAGTATAGGTGGTAGCAGACTTTATAGTCGACCACTCCATATTCAAAAACTCCAAAAACTACCTGGAGTTTGAGCCTTGGAAGTTATACTTCGACGATTCTAGTCATAAAGATGGAACGGGTGTGGGAGTATTAATTATTTCTCCTAACAGAATTCTAACAAAATTCAAGTACAAGGTCGAATGCCTTTGTTCAAACAATGAGGCTGAGTATGAGGCTTTGATAGCCAACCTTTAGATCTTGTTGGAATTGGGGGCAACTCGAGTCGAAATAATGGGAGACTCGGAGTTAGTGATAAAACAAATTACAAAGGAGTAGAAATGTGTTAAAGAAAATCTAATTATGTACTTTGTGATAACTACAGACTCTTATGTAAATTTGAAATGGTAAACATTCGACACATACCTCGACTTCAGAATCAAGAGGCTAATAACTTGGCTCAAATTACCTCTGGGTATAAAATTTCAAAAGAAAAATTACAAGATGTAATCCAGGTTAGAGGAAGAGTTATGTCAACCAGACTATCCCCATCATATTTGGAGACAACGAAGCTAGGATATGCTGACGAAGAGAATTTTGAGATTCTAGCAATAGATTGTTTGGCAGACAAAGATTAGAGAAAGCCAATAGTAGAATATTTAGAAAATCCAACAGCGTCTACTGAACGAAAAGTCAGGTATCGTGCTTTAAGTTGTATTTTTATGGGGAACAAATTATTCAAGAAGACACCTGAAGGAGTCTTACTTAAATTCCTTAGTGAATCTGAGGCATACTTAGCCCTATCTAGTGTCCATAGTGAGGCATGTGGGGCACATCAGGTGAGTCATAAGATGAAATGGTTATTATTTCGACAAGGAATGTATTGGCCTACCATGCTTAAGGATTATATGGACTTCTCTAGTGGATGCCAAGAGTGTCAAGTGCATGCAAGCATATAACATGTCCCTGCAAGCGAACTCAACTCCATTGTGAAGCCTTGGCCTTTTAAAGGTTGGGCATTGGAACTAGTTGGAAAAATTCGACCAGCGTCATCTAAAGGTCAAAGATACATTCTAGTGGATATATATATTATTTTTCTAAGTGGATTGAGGCTATAGCTTTAACGAATATGGACCAAGAAGCTGCAATCGAATTCATCCATAAACATATAATTTATAGGTTTGGAATCCCAAAAGCTATCACAACAGATCAAGGATCAGTTTTCACTGGTCGAAAAGTCCAGGAGTTTGCTAAGGAAATGGGGTTCAAATTATTGAGGTTTACACCGTACTATGCTCAGGCTAATGGTCAGGTCGAAGCAGCAAATAAGGTAGTAATTGGGTTAATTAAAAAGAATGTGGGGAAGAAGCAAAGGAATTGACATAAGACATTGGACCAAATTTTATGGGCGTGTCGAACCTCCGCTAAAGAGGCTATAAATACTACGCCTTTTCGGCTAACATATGGTCATGATGCAATTTTGCCAATCGAAATCTACTTGCAATCAACAAGGATTCAAAGTCACTATGAAATTCCATCTAAGTCCTATTGGAACATGATGTTGGATGAATTAGTTGATTTAGACGAAGAAAGATTAAATGCCTTAGAATTATTAAAAAGGCAGAAAAAGAGAGTAGAAAAATCGTACAACAAAAAGGTTAAAGTTAAACTATTTTTAGACTGGATATCTAGTGTGGAAAGCGATTTTACACATGGATCGAAAAGATAGAACAATTGGAAAATGGTCCCTTAAGTGGGAAGGCCCTTTTCAAATTATTCAAGTTTTTTTAAATGGAGCATATGAAATCGAAGATTTGTCTGAGGATCGAAGGCTCTTGAGAGTAAGTGAGAAATATTTGAAGAGATATAAACCTGCACTTCAAGAGATAAAAATAATAAAAGGATAATTCATGTATAATAGTCGAGGCCAAATGGTAAAATCAAAATTGGACAAATTGCCAAAATGGCTAAGTCATTAGATAAAGAGCCACAAAGGGCTTAAAAGTCATTACATTAGAATTAAACTGCACAAGAGACAAACACTTCAAATAAATTCAACCAAATCATAAGGGGAGATATTCTTTCATCTTCTGGTACTTTGACTTCTGAAGTTGTAAGTATCATTCTCATCCAGATTTGTGACAAGTAAGAGTGCCGATTTCTTCTCCTAGCTTTTGGGCCATTTCCACGTGTTGCATGCCAATTTAAACTTCCTTCGCCAACACATATCCATCCAGTTTTAGGAGTTTCTCTTTGCACTCCTTATCCTTGACGATTTTGGTTTGCAACTCTTTAATTTTTTGCTCCCAAACTTGAATGTTTTTGTCATAGGCTTCGACCTCTTTCTTATTTTTCTCAAATGCCTTCTCCAACTCTGCATTTTTCGCAATGGATTCAGTCACTGCTTCCCATTCATCTGTTTGGGTTTCTAATTTGCTTTGAATTTTGTTCGAAGCTTCCCTTATTCGAGTAAGGTCAGTAATAATGCAATCAATCAGCATCCTCAAATCCATGACAAGACATGCGACTTCTGGAGAAGCATGTACGACATCGATTTGTTTCAGGAGGTCTTTAATCTCGTAGGAGGCAACAATATCATTCTCTAAAAACTGGATAAGATCAATGTCGAAGGCCTTCTCTTTGAGTTTTTGAAGAACTTCGCTATCATACTGGCTTGTAGTTTGGCCCCCTGACACGATCGAAGTACTTGGACTTTTCTCTGACAAACTACCCCTAGAATTAATAATAGCCTTCAGATATTCTAGTGGTTTGCTTCATTTTAGCACTTCTAACTCTTCAGGAGATAGTGCAGTGGGAGTGGCAGTCGAAGATTTTGTGGTGTATTTGGCAGCATTAGCTTTCGGATTGGTCTTGGGCTGTTCTGGTGTTTGTCAATCCTCTTGTACATTCCTTTCCTCATTACCATCATCATCTCGTTCCTCATCCTCTTCCTCTGAGGTTCCACGTCGAAGTTAAAAATAGATTGATCCCCTTCTTCGTCGTCATTAGGATCACCCATACCTTGGCTAGTTTCGGGGGAACCATCTTCTGATTCGTCTTCAGGAATTTCCCAAGCATCTTGCATTTATGCATCTTTTTCCACATGGGCATCTTCATCCTGTTCGTCCCCATGTTCGGAGCCACTAGTATGGGAATGATGAGTGATGGTTTTTAGTGGAGAACCTTCCTTCATTTCTGCAACACGATTATTTACTTCGCCCATAGACCCTCTGTCGGAGTCAAGAGGAGTTGTGGGAGCACCACTGCTTTCAGGAAGGATCATGACGATAATTGGTTTGACTGTTGGATGTTTAGAACTTCGTTCAGCAGTCTGAAGAAAAGACAAAAGTTGTGTGAGTTGAAAGTAAAAGGGGATGTTGTTAATTATTAAAAAAAAGATATTAATATGAAGTATTTTACCTTAGGGCCTTCATCCTTAGGACTGGAGTTATCACTCTACATTTGTTCTGGAGTTTTCTTCGACTTTGGCCCAAGTTTAGCCCCAGGTACTCTTGGGGAAGGAGGTTTCTTTGCCTTGTTTTTTTTACCTTTGGTTGGACAGGAGCATATTTAAGATTCAATTGTTTATTATATCCTTCTTTGGTGGGTTTGGAAGTGTCTAGAGATAGGTCATCATCATCAAATTCGATTGATTTGACCTCAGGTTCTTTTTATTTTATTTTCTTGGGTGTTAGTGGTGGTTTTCAGCTAGTCTGAGGGAAAAAGAGAGTTCAAATGATTAGAAATATAAAGGTAATACATAAA